>NC_051154.1:358087446-358104945 GCF_013339745.2 Dermacentor silvarum | reverse complement strand
TTAGAGAAACGAGATGGCGCTCACGGCGGCGCGCCATGCCTCTCCTCAGCGACCGCGCACGAATACGAAACCATTACTGCTTCTACCTTGCTTCTGTGCGATCAGCTGTCGGAAATGCAACTGAGTTTTCGCTAACACACTGTGCTCCAATCATGCTAGATTGAATCATGTGGATTGAAGCGTGTGCAGTAGTTGGCTGGAAAAATATTGACTGGCATGTTAAGGAATAGAATGAATCTGCGTGGCCAAGTTCGCGGACCGCTGCTACAGCTGTCCGAATGTGTTTATTTTATTTATTTAAAAATACTGCCGTCTCACTGTGAGACATTGCAGGGGTGTGTACATAAGTAGCCTAAATAGGCAAAATCAAACAGTATATAGCATACAATCAGTAGAGCATGTTACGTATGTGCATGGTCAGTACAAACAATATTGCGTGTAAAGAAAGGCATGTATTCAAAGCTACAAAAATAAAGAGTACATCAGCAGATCTGAGAGATGTGGTAGATTTCTTTCGCGAATTGTGCGGGAGGTAACTGTCGAAGTGAGCCGTCAAGGCCATTCCAGAGCTCGACTGTTGACGGGAAAAGTGAAAATTTAGAAGTGTTCAAGCGTGATTGAAATGGAACAAGGTTAAGGGGGTGAGTGCTTCGAGTTGCACGCGCAGGACACTTCATAAATGAAACCGGTGCCGCAATAACCGACGACCCGTGTATGATTTTATGCAAAGTGATAAGACGCTCACACGTGCCTATGTGTGCAAGTGTGTCAAGTGATAGGTGATGGGCATGTGAAGAGGGTGAAAAACGGTGGTCATATCTGTTGTAAATATCTTATCGCTTTGTTTTGCAGAGATTCCAATTTGTTAGCGTCACAAGAAGAATACGGGGACCAGACAACGCACGCATACTCCAAAACTGGCCTGATCAGTGTCTTGTATGCAGTTAGTTTGCAATCCTTAGTAGCGTCTTTTAATGTACGTTTTAAATACGCTAATTTGCGATGTGCCTTCGAGTGGATGCAGTCTATGTGTTTTTGCCATTTCATGTTATGAGCAAAAGTTACCCCGAGGTACTTGAATTCATCTACATGTGCAATTTTAGTCACACTGAAACCATAATTAAAGTGCAAAGGTGTTTCTTATTCGTGAAGGTCATCGAGACTGTCTTTGTTAGGTTAGGTGCTAGTTGCCAAGTATCGCTCCAAGCGCAAAACTTAGAAAAAACTTCATTTAATACTGACTGGTCATTTGCATTCGACACTTCGGAATACAGTACACAATCGTCTGCGTATAACCGTAGCTTAACTGGCGAGTTTTCAGTGACCTTCACGGCGTCATTGATGTAGATTATAAATAAAAGCGGGCCTAACACAGATCCTTGGGGCACACCAGATGTAACTTCGATAGTATTGGACTTACTTTTATTAAAGGAAACGTACTGGCTTCTGTGATGCAAGTAATCAGCAATCCAAGTAATTAGTTGGTAATTTTTAATAACCTCACGAAGCTTGAGAAGCAGTTTTCTATGACAGCAAGAGTCGAAAGCTTTAGCATAGTCTATAAATATAGCATCCAGCTGGCCTCGGCTATTTAGCACCGTAGCAATATCATGAAAACTCAATAAGTTGTGTTATTGTCGAGAAACCGGGCCGAAAACCATGTTGACACGCCGAGATAACGTTGTTCTCTGTTAAGTAACTAACAATGTGTTTGTGAATAATGTGTTCAAGTAACTTACAACTAGTACATAACAAGGAAATTGGCCTGTAGTTAAAAATGATTTGCTTTTACCAGATTAAAAACTGGGACCACGTTAGCCATTTTCCAAATGCTCGGAACGGTAGATGTCAGAAGTGATTTCCTAAAGATAATTGCGAGGTAACGTGCGTTCCACTCAGAGTATCGCTTAAGAAAAGTGCTTGGAATATCGTCTGGACCACAGCTTTTAGTTGTGTTGATGTTGAGTAAAAGATTAAGAACACCTTCGACAGTTATGGTAATATCGGGAAGCGCTGGGAGGGGCAAGAGGGTTGAAAGGTGGATTAAGACCATCGTCGGAGACAAAAACGGATTCAAAGAAATTATTGAAGCCTCTGAGATGCTGGAAGGCTCGGTACAGGGGATACCATGGATCGATAATAAATGACGAAGAACTAGAATCATTAGGATTGATTGTTTTCCAAAACCTCGAAGGATTCTCTTTGAGAACAGTCGCTAGGGTCACGTTGTAGAAGTGTTTCGCCTCGTGCATTTTAGCTTTTAGTGTCGTCTTCAACGTACTTAGTAGACTGACAAAAGTATGGTCTTTGTGACGACGCTTACGAACTCGTTTTATTCTGCGCAACAGGTGAATGATTTCGCGATTGTACCATGGATGACGCCGATTGCGTTTTATGCATTTCTTAGGGACATGTCTAGAGATACAGCTGTCTAGAGAAACATGCTCACTAAAGAGTCAACATCGCACTGGTCACTGCAAACAAAAAATTATCGTACGCAGAAGCAAGTGCACTTACAATGGATGCATCGTATGATTCTGTAATCACTGTATAGCCCCTCCTGCATGGACCACACGGTGGTCTGCAGTATTGCTAAATAAATAAATAAAATAAAAATCGTCGGCTTTGTCGAAGTTTGGTACGTATTTAAACACTGGTTTTCTGGCTTCGCACGTAACTTCACACTCACGATCACTGCCTTGTGATCAGACAAGCCTTCAACAGTGTAGCAATGGTGTCCATTCTGTACAAGCTCGTGGTTTACAAAAACAAGGTCTAAGATAGCATTCTCGCGTGTTGGGCAATCAACAAGTTGTGTCAGATCAAATGACAAGGACATGTCGATAACCGACTCACAAAGCTGTTTATCACGACCAGTTGGCTTGAGCGATTGCCAGTCGATATGGGGGAGATTGAAGTCCGCCTGTAACTACTAATTTCCCATTGTGTAGCCTATGCTGTGCAATATAGTTTCTGACAAGGCAAAAGATATCACCAGGGGCATCAGGAGGGAGGATAAATAGCACCTATTGCAACAACCAGGGATCCAACCTTTACCTTACACCAAAGTGACTCGGTATCAGGAAGGTCAGGCAGTAGAAAGAAATCAATGCCTGTCTTAATAAAAATCGCTACGCCACCCCCGCGGCTACCGACTCTGTCATTTCTTAGCACAGCATAGCCTGGGGGCGAAAATTCACTGTCAGTTATTGCATCGTGCAACTAAGTTTCCGTAACGCATATTAAAGTCGGATTATGGGATTCAAGGAGACAATTAAAATCGACGCCCTTGTTGACCAGGCTTCGCGCATTTACATTCAAGACTGTTAGCTGCTTTTCAGGAGGCAGTCAGTCAGTGCGCCGAGAAGCTGGTGCTTTGAGAATACACTGTTTTACTTCGTCCCACTTGTAGCGAGCGTTATCAATGATCAGGGTATCGAAACACAGCTGAACTGATTTTGCGCTTTTTCTTAAATCAGACGAGTTCTGCCATAGGTTTCTGCGCAGCTGGCGGACACGCGCCGAGAAATCCTCATTAATAAATATGTTAGCGTTCTTGAGTTTACGTGAGTTTTTCAATATTTCAATTTTAGTCCTGTAATCGAGTAGCCTTATTATCACCGGTCGTCTTTTGTCCTGCCTACGAGAACCGAGTCTCTAACATCGCATTGAACACCGAGCTTGGTTGATAGAAGGTCGGTGATAGAAGCTACAAGGTTTTCCGGGGTTTCTCGCGACACCTCGGGCAAGCCATGGATTACCAAGTTATTTCTTCGTGACCTGTTTTCTAGGTCGTCATTTTTCATGTCTAATTTTTGTATTGTGCTCTTTAGACTGGTTATGGTCTGCTCGAGATCTTGCAGGCGCTGGACAGCGTCGTTATTACTGGAAGCCAGCGACCCGAGTTTGGTCAAACGATCATCGAATGAGGATATCTTAGCCGTTAGGGCAGCTATGTCTTGACCGATTCGAGCCTGTCCCGCCAGCAATTCCGTTAACATGGCCTCAGTATTCGGGCCGGGGTTCAACTCAATGTCTCCAGAAAGAAACAATAGTGTTCTTAGGGAGTGCAACACACATAACGGCAAGGAGAGAAAACGTACAGGGTCCGGCAGCAATAGGAGACAACGATCATCACTTCTGTAGCATTTGTAATCATAAACATTGCCTACCTGCAAGACGACAAAGACGTAACTACAGCAACCGTTCGCCATGCCGCTGCTGGACCCACTGAAGAGCAGAGCGCTCACACAGGTCCTTTTGAAGTTCGGCAGTACAGTCAATGTCCCAGTTGAGTCCCGATACCACAATTGAATTCCGTAGTGTTTAGACGCAACCAATTAAGGAAGGAAAAAAAAGGATCAAGACAGGAAAGAGCGTCAATCCATTTAACGTCCATCCATTTAACGTCAATCCATTTGACGCTCTTTCCTGTCCTGATCCTTTTTTCCTTCCTTGGTTGCGTCTAAACACTACGGCATAAGATGAACCAACTAGCCCAGCAACAAATAAGTCCTGACCACAAATGAATTTTTATAGCAGTATAGCCAGTACAGTACATGCACTTAGCGACCGGCGACTAGTTAATTATTTTTGCCTCTTTAAACATAAATACATTCAGTTTAAGGCTATGAAGATATTTAATACTCGCTGCGCTAGTGAGTAGTTATAAAGCATATATGCTTTATAACAAGGTGCAAGGTGGGGGTTCGCATCGTGCTACAACCATTGACATTAACTTCCAATGTTGCCTCTGCACAGCGGCAAACATCGCAAGGCACACAAACATTCGCACGGATAGGACGACAAGACATGTTAACGCATGAATGAATGAATAAACTTTTATTTCGCTTGTTAAGAAAGGGGAGGGGCCGGGGGAGAGAGGGAGGCCTGTGTGCTCCAGTCTCAGCACCTTATGTTGCCAGACGTACATGCACCACTGCACCATCCTGGACTTGGGATTTTTCCGGCCATTGACTTCTAGCTGCCGGCGCGAGATCCGAAGTCCGCAAATATGGCGTCTGTTTGCAGCGACGCTTTCTTTCGCGTGTACGGCTTCCCCCTCTCTTTAGGGCCTGTTGGCACCTGTGCAAAATCATGTCCAATACTCCAATGGCTCAAATAGAGATAGATGTAGCTGTCACACCTCAACAGCTGAGCAGGTGACTTCGGGCAGGCTGTGAAGATGGCAAATGAATCGGCACTCCAACACTGCAGCTTTTCAGGGTCGCTGCGAGCGGACGCGCCGCATATGGGCTCCTACTTCGAAGTCCACAGCGACCGCACATTTTGACCTGACGCTCTCGATATTGCCATCATCGCATCCGGGAAGGTGAGCCGCACATTTTGAACCCACCCAGTTGTCGCTAGCCCACCCGGGTCGGATTTTTCGATCCTTTATCTGTTTCCACGGCTTGCGCCGGAGCTAGGCCTTTTGGCCTAGCGTCCGCGGTCTCCCACAGCCCACTCAGTCATTGACTATCAAGTATTTGACACCGATATCGACCCCGCCGAATTCCCATTGGACCACGAATATTCTCTGGACGTCCCGATTCGATCCCAACGTCCAAGTCCCAGTGAGGACGTCCAGCGAATAACACGAGGACATGCATTAATTTCGGGACGTCCTATTTAAAACATCCTTCGGACATCCACGGGATTGAAGTTCTGGGATCTGAACAAATCTCAAAACTTTAATCCTATGGATGTTCGAAGGATGTTTTCAACGGGATGTCCCATACCGGGCATATGTACGTGGCACCAACACAAACAATCCAACACGTACTATATATGTATGTGATCTTATCGCGGCATGTTAAGTCTCTTCCACGGCTGCCTTCAAGGCACGCTCTTCCGAAAATGCATATCAGACAGCAACATGAAGCTGCCGCACTCAGATCAAACTTCCAATGAAGACGATAAATGGAGAAGTTGCAATGAACGACCCAAACTACACAAGCATATCGGGAGGAAACGTCACGTAGGTAGAGCACTGGAACGGCTGCGCATTACCGCATACCGCAAGGTGTAACCGCATCAAACGTGTCCTACGCTCTCCGAACATGTCGAGGCAGCCGAGTATACTGCAACCCCCGGCCGTAGAACAGAGCAGTGACTGCCTTTGCCCGGTCGAATCGCCGCCATTCGCCACTGCCTGTTTCATGTACGCTTTGCGCTCGTTTGCGCGTAGTCGGTCACATGCATAGGCACCGACTACGGGGGGGCTCCGGGGCTCAAGCCCCCTCCGGAGTTTTCCGGGGGGGAGGCTCGCCCCCCCCCCGACTCCAAAAATGTCATCACCAGAGTCCTGTTACCCAAATCGTAAGTAGGTAGGTAGGTAAAAACTTTATTTTTGTCCGGCAATTCAGCAGGTCACTAAGGAAACGCATCGCCAAGATCTATGCAGAAATTGCCTCGTACTCCAAAGTGTAATTAGAACAGAAACAGTGGGTCGAAACGTGCGACAAAGTCGACGGGCAGATGAGGGTGGGCGGCATCTTCTGAAAGCCACCCGCGCCGCCCAGAGATCGGCCACCGAGAGACTTGCTCACCGAGCTGTCACTCTTCTTAGCAAAGAGTGGGTCATCTCGCCGCAATTCATCTGCCGCCTGACACCTCTCATCCACGCTGCCGCGTGGCTACGCCGGAAGTGATTCCGGCGAGCTGGACGGCGACATATCGGAATGGGAAGTCAGGTGTGCACTTCACAAACTCAATAGCACCTCGGCGCCGAGCGCTGGCCGCGTCACGAACCGCATGCTCAGAAACCTTGACAAGTAGGTCACCTTCCTGACTGATCTATTTAACAAACATTGGAAGAACGGCTCGTATCCACAAGAATGGAAACACGCCACCGTCATACTGATATCCAAACCTGGTAAGAAGTGCACGACAGAGAATCTTAGACCGATCTCACTCACATCGTGTGTCGGCAAAATTTTCGAACATGTAATAAACGATAGGAGGAGGAGGAGAGAAAGAGAAGGCAGGGATGTTAACCAGAAATGCGTCTGGTTGGCTACCCTACTCTGGGGGGGAAAGAGGGAATAGAAAGATGAGATAGAGAGAGGGGGGGGGAAGGAAGGACACGGTGAGTTCACGATAGGGTCTCTAAGCACATAGAGGGCAACGAACTCTTCCCACCCAACATGGTAGGCTTTCGCCCACACTTATCAACACAAGACGCCATGCTTCTAATTAAATCGCAGGTCATCGACGCCTCCATCAGAGATCCAAGAGTCATTTTGGCTCTGGATCTAAAAAAGGCGTTCGATACCATACTTAACGATCACATCCTGGAAGCCATCTCCGAGCTTGGTCTCCGTAGGCGTTTCTTTGACTTCGTTAGGCAGTTCCTGTCAGGCAGAGCGGCTACCATCAGGTTAGGGGAGGCGGAATCAGACAAGTTCCTACTAGGCAACACTGGTACCCCGCAAGGGGCAGTGATTTCGCCCTTTCTCTTTAACATCGGTATGACGGCTCTCGCTAGAGTGAGTGAGTACGAACTTTATTGAGGTCCTGAGGAGAAAGAATTAAAGCAGGACCGGAGGTCCCGCCAATCAATGCGTGGCTCCACCCAGGTCGGGGCCGGTAGACAGAGTCCTTCGGCGACGGCCCGGGCCCTCTGGACAGCCTTGAGCTGTGCGATGAGCTCTGTGCTTCTGAGCGCCGAGTCCCAGGAGGACTGGTCAGGTAAAGTCCGTGCCCGCGTTGGCAGGGCACAGCCAGAGCATGTGTTCGAAGTTGTTGTATTTGTGGCCGCAGTATGGGCATTCAGTAGGAAGGTCAGCATTGATCCTGCTTAGTGTTGTTGGTGTGATGTAGTCGTAGTCTGCAACTGTCTGTAAGTGACGGCCTGTGCTTTTTGGGGTTTGGTGAGGAGGAGGAAAATTCTTCGCGCTAACCTATGATTTCAAGTGATTTCGTGGTATGGTACGAGCGGGTCTTTGTTGTCTAGATCCCTCCAGGCTGGGTTGAAGCGAGGGGGCGGACCGCAAACGCGGAATGTGAGTTCTCGCGCCAGTTGGTGGGCCCGCTCGTTCTGATTACAGTCAGGAGGTCCAGAAATGTTGCCCATGTGGGCCGGAAATGATGTGTGGGGACGTGAGGTTGTCTCCTCCCGTTTCTTGAAGAAGATTTTGTTGGACAACCGTAGCTGCTTTCATAGAGACGAGGGCCGCCGAGAAGGTTCTAATGGCTGTTCTTGAGTCCGAGTAAATGACGGAGGCTCCTTTGCAGCTTTGAAGGGCCACTGCGATGGCCATTTCTTTTGCTTCGTGAGTAAAGTTGGTAACCACTGTGGCTGCGTTGACGAGTGAGCCATGGCGGTCCACCACAGAGACCGCGTAGGCGCCTCGATTCCAATATCTGGCCGCGTCAACGAAGAGGACTTGCGTTTCGTTACGTTTGATGTTGTCAAGGATTGCCTTCGCTCTCGCTTTTCTCCGCCCTTCGTTGTGGGTCGGGTGAATGTTTTCTTGGGATTGGATCAACAGGTTATTGACCACTTGGCAATAGTGCATTGTTGCGACTTCTCTGGTGGCATGAAGACAGCTGTATGCCTGCTTCTAGTAATATTTCGATACCCCGCCCTTGTGAGTGAGAGCCGACTAATTGGGCGTTTCGCTGTGCTTCAAAGAGTTCTGTTGCCGTGTTGTGTAGCCCCAATTGGAGGAGTCGTTCCGTGCTAATGTTTCTAGGGAGGCTTAGGACCTTTTTCAATCCTGTTCTGATTAGTATGTTGATTTTGTTCAGCTCCGTCTTCTTCCAGTTGAGGAAGGGGGCGGCGTAGGTTACGTGACTGATGAGGAAGGCGTGAAATGCTTTCATGAGGTTGTCCTCTTTCAGTCCGTTCCTTGTGCTGGCGACCCGTGATATGACCCTGGTGAAGTTGAGGGTGCTCTTTGTGATGCGTTTTAGTGCCTCCGCGTTGTCATTGCTGTAAGCCCCATGACCATGCCCAGGACCTTAATTGTGTTACACCTGGGGATATTTACTTCGTCCCCTGGTGTGTAGGTGAACGGGGAGGAAGCTAAGGGGCTGTCTCTGCCTGGGGCCTTGTTTGCACAGGAGGAGCTCTGATTTTCTGGGGGAGAGCTTCAGTCAAAGGTGGGTTCAAAGGAGGGAACCCACCTTGGCTTCAGCCAAAGGTGGGTTCTGGTGCTTTTACTTCTAGATGGTTTGCCCGTAATGTCATGGATGCATATACTCATTTTGATAATATTGAAACATGTTTGACACGATGACATCAGTGCACCACGTCACATGAAACTTCACCCACCGTGTTAGCTTAGTAGGTGAGCTGTCGCGCAGCTGGCTGGAGGACGCGGGTTTGATTCCCGGCCACGACGCCATTTCGATCAAGGCGAAATGCAGGAACACCCGTGTACTAAGATTTAGGTGTACGTTAAATAAACAGAGGTGACCAAAATTAATCAGGAGTCCCCCACTGCGTCAGGCGTGCGGTTCTGCACATATTGTGGTTTTGGCAAGTAAAACCCCAGCAATTATTAGAGAGTTTTAGAATAGGGGCCTCAAACTTTTGGGGGCCCCAACGAAATAGCGTCGAATCCACTGCGTATTCGCAAGACGCAAACTGTGCTTGGATTTTGCGTCAGGTACGCTATTTCAGCGATTTAGCAGGAGCCCCAAAAGATGCCCCGAAAGCTTTTGTCAACAAACATGGCGGCGCCCATCGAAGCGACGGCTCTAACCTAGCACCGAACTGGGCTCAATTCGTGATAACGCGTGAAGTTCGTAAGCTAGGAGAAGGGATGGCGGTTATCGCTTTCTCTCAAATAACATGTGTGATGAGGATTGATTCATTAGACACCGCTGATTCCGAATTCATGTCTCGTAGGCCTAACACGGATAGACTTGGCTGCGTGAAGGTACGTAAAGTTAGCTACTCAAAACTAACCGCAACAAGTTGCTTGCTGCTAATAGAATTAGTTCTAAATTGTAATTAAACACGTAAATATAAATTACTCTTATCATAAAATGTTATATTTTATTTATTATTTATGACCCAACGCTAACACCCGCAAAGTTCTTTCGGGCCCCAAACGTTGGGCGTCCCTATTCTAAAACTTTATTTTGCACATCAACATAATTACCTTTTTGACAGTAACCGGTTTTCACAGCATAAACACTGTTATCAATTTGTTTACCTTTGCTCTTTGCCTGCTGTCGCGGCTTTTACCATTTCGAGCGAGTTATGTTCGGGACGTGCTCGTCGCCGAAAACGACTGCGCGCTTCTTACACTGGTGTGCAGTTTTGCGCAGTAATCTTTTAAAGCTTCGCTTATACCGATTCAGAGAGCGAGTGGCATCTGTTGTCGGACACTTTATTTTAACTCATGTTCTTGCCGTGCTAGAGACCTAAGGCCAGGGTGATGTAAATGAACAGTGCATAGATCATGTACCAGCTAACCTGGGCCAAGCTAATTAAAAAAAGTGAGAACAAGATAGGACGATGAGACAAATAACACGAGATATCATAGCGCGAAAGACTTGTTGTAGCTCATAAAAAAGAAGCCGTGAGCACGTCGCAGATCGCTGGACAGCTGAACTTATACGCCGTAGGCAGAGATCACGTGAGAGATCGATGATGGTAAACATTATTTTGCGTTCACGACAGCTAAAAAGCAGAGTTTGTAGTTAATATTATTACTGTAAATAACTTTAAATAACTAAAAATAATAACTTAGTTCTATCTGTCATAAAATAAAAGCACTGATTTCGTCCTCTGCAGCGATTCGCTGGAACTTAAGAGCTTCCGGGTCAACAAAAAAGTTTTCTGTGCAAGCATGATGTCGCTGATGTTGATGTCAAAGGCCGACCGTAATGGCGGCACGGACATGTGCAAAAAAAAGGATTGCCGTAGTCTAATGTGAAAATGTATACACAAATAAAACTGCTTATAATAATGACTATATTTGGCTACGAAATTTTTTTGCACTTTTTGTGTTTGGCTACATTTGGGCTACAACTTCTCTAGCTTTTGGCTACGCCACATCGTCGGACCTGGCAACACTGGCTCACGCTCGGGCGCGAGGACTCGTTCACCGCCCCGGGCAAACGAGCCCCCCCGCCCACTGCGGGGGAGGGAAGTGGCGGTGGCGCCGACGGGGACCCGTTGACTACCTTTCACGAGATAACTTCGCATTACAGACTAGACAGGAAATCCTTTACGGATCCGCATAAAGAATTAACGAGGAGGCAGTATAGCTCTCCGACTCCTCCAGACTGAATTCTTCCCGTCGCCGGCTACCATATGACCATGTACACGGACATTTCACCTAACTGCTTGGCATGTAATCAACTCGCAACCTTTCCTCATTTGATGTGGCGGTGCCCCCGCTTACGCGTCTCCACAAGGAAGCATCACGTCAATGAGACGGACTTCTTCCAGTGCGTCGCAAGCTCGGACCTTGCGCACCAACTCCGGGCGGTCCAGGGAGCCTGTGAAGCGATAGGGAACCGGTCGGTCGGTCGGGTCGGGTTGGGTCGGTCGGTCGGTCGGTCGGTCGGTCGGTCGGTCGGTCGGTCGGTCGGTCGGTCGGTCGGTCGGTCGGTCGGTCGGTCGGTCGGTCGGTCTCATACCACGAATTCACTTGAAATCATACACTTACAGACAGTTGCAGACTAGGACATACATCACACCAACAACACAAGCAGGATCAATGCTGACCTTCCTACTGAATGCCCACACTGCGGCCACAAATACAACAACTTCGAACACATGCTCCGGCTCTGGTCGGTCGGTCGGTCGGTCTCATACCACGAATTCACTTGAAATCATAGGTTAGCGCGAATAATTTTTCCTCCTCCTCACCAAAACCCCCAAAAAGCACAGGCCGTCACTTACAGACAGTTGCAGACTAGGACATACATCACACCAACAACACAAGCAGGATCAATGCTGACCTTCCTACTGAATGCCCACACTGCGGCCACAATACAACTTCGAACACATGCTCTGGCTCTGGTCGGTCGGTCGGTCGGTCGGTCGGTCGGCCGTCACTTACAGACAGTTGCAGACTAGGACATACATCACAAGCAGGATCAATGCTGACCTTCCTACTGAATGCCCACACTGCGGCCACAAATACAACTTCGAACACATGCTCTGGCTCTGGTCGGTCGGTCGGTCGGTCGGTCTCATACCATGAATGCACTTGAAATCATAGGTTAGCGCGAAGAATTTTTCTTCCTCCTCACCAAAACCCCAAAAAAGCACAGGCCGTCACTTACAGACAGTTGCAGACTAGGACATACATCACACCAACAACACTAAGCAGGATCAATGCTGACCTTCCTACTGAATGCCCACACTGCGGCCACAAATACAACAACTTCGAACACATGCTCTGGCTGTGCCCTGCCAACGCGGGCACGGACTTTCCTGACCAGTCCTCCTGGGACTCGGCGCTCAGAAGCACAGAGCTCATCGCACAGCTCAAGGCTGTCCAGAGGGCCCGGGCCGTCGCCGAAGGACTCTGTCTACCGGCCCCGACCTGGGTGGAGCCACTGCATTGATTGGCGGGACCTCCGGCCCTGCTTTAATTCTTTCTCCTCAGGACCTCAATAAAGTTCGTACTCACTCACTCTAGCGAGAGCCGTCATACCGATGTTAAAGAGAAAGGGCGAAATCACTGCCCCTTGCGGGGTACCAGTGTTGCCTAGTAGGAACTTGTCTGATTCCGCCTCCCCTAACCTGATGGTAGCCGTTCTGCCTGACAGGAACTGCCTAACGAAGTCAAAGAAACGCCTACGGAGACCAAGCTCGGAGATGGCTTCCAGGATGGGATCGTGAAGTATGGTATCGAACGCCTTTTTTAGATCCAGAGCCAAAATGACTCTTGGATCTCTGATGGAGGCGTCGATGACCTGCGATTTAATTAGAAGTATATATGGCGTCTTGTGTTGATAAGTGTGGGCGAAAGCCTACCATGTTGGGTAGGAAGAGTTCGTTGCCCTCTATGTGCTTAGAGACCCTATCGTTTATTACATGGAGGCGGACTAGTCCGCCGGGAAGTGCGGACGCGCCAACATCGGCTCCCGTTTCCTCAAATGTTTTCGGTGGTAAAGTCCGCAAAAACCCTTGATTATTGTGCACCATTCAACGCAGTTTGTTGCGGCGATCAAGCCGATACCGGATTTATTTCGGTAGGTGCTTTTTTTGGAACTATTATACGACTTCGAACTTTTCGCGACGCCGTGCGGAGATAACCCTAACGGGCTAACACCGGTGACGAGAACGGGCTAGGCCTCGGCCTAACTCGGTGGTGGTGGGGCATCATGCCGAAGTCGAGATGGTGGAGGGGGTAGAAATCACCCCCGAAGAAGCAAGGTGCCCCGGCTGGACCACGGCAACGGGCAAGAATAAGAAGGCAAGGCAAGAGGCTCCCAAGTCGACGCCGAGCCCGGTAAAGCAGGGAGGCGGCAGGGGCGGCCGCCGCACGGCAGCCCCGCGGAACGCGCTGAAGAAGCTGGCCGCCGCCTCAAGGCTCCCGAACCTGCCTCGGGACCATATTCGAGTCATCGTTAGGCCACGGGGTGGCCTCGACGTGAAAAAGATCAGCACTATTAGGGTGGCACAAGCGCTGGCTATGGCGGCGGTGCTTTCCCCCGACGAGGTAGGTGAAGACATCGTCTGCCCTAACAACGTGCAAAACATCTACGTTGTCTCAACACCAGAAGAAAGGAATGCGCGTGCTTACGCGATAGTTCAACAGATCCGCCTGCGCGAAGGGGTCTTTGAGGTGGCCGCGTACATGGCCGCCTCGGACAATACGTGCAAGGGTGTTGTGAGGGGAGTCGACGCCGAGTTCAACGACGCTCAGCTCCACTCAATGATTGTAAACCAACGGAACCCCACCGCATTGGAGGTGCGTCGCATCAAGACCACCACCACGGTTATCGTCCTATTCGACGGACTGAGGGTGCCGAACTTTGTCATGTGCGGCGCGGGCATGCTGCCCTGCGCTCTATACAAAAGGCAAGTGGATGTGTGCTATGGTTGTGGGGAACTGGGTGTGATGTGTGGTGCGCGACGGTTATATTTGTGGTGTGCAACAAGGTGCGGTACATTCAAACAAGAAGCAGACTACAAGGAGAGCGCGCGCCGCTCTACCGCGGCGCGCCGAAAACGACGACGCCGAAGAGCGGCCAGCGCGTGAACACGTGGCACAAGAAATCAGAAGAAAAAAAGCCAATCCAATCACAAAAGAACACGGAGCCTCGAGCAGTCAATGAGAAATCGACGAGTCGACCAGAGCAGCAGAAAGAGGAGCCGCGCTGGCAGTAGGAGCAGTTCCAGAAGCGACACCAGGACAAGGTCGGCCACCGGATCGGGAGCTGAAGACGGCCGTCGGGTTCCGGACCCGAGCCACCAGGACTTCACCCGGCCGGGGCCTCCTGCCAACCCGTTCCTGGGAGTCGCCACTCTTCCTGATCGTAAACAGCTGCCCGAGGCCGGCAAGCGTCTGCGCCCGTGGGCAGGACGAGAGCTGTCGGGCTACGGGCCCGAGCTCCACGACCAGCTGCCCGGCCAGAACGCCGCCGCCGTCAATCCCTGCTGCCAAGCCGCCTGCCTTCCCGGGAATCGCCACCCTGCCCGATAATCTACTGCTGCTGCCCGAGGCCGGTGAGCGTCTGCGTCCGTGGGCAGAACCTGAGCTGTCGGGCTACGAGCCCGAGTGCCACGATCGGCTGCCCGACCAGAACGCCACCACCGTCGGCTCGTGCTGCCGAGCCGCCTGTCTTCTCCCACCGAGCCAGAGCTGCCACGCTCTGGTAGCCTGTACGACGCTCCGACAGCGACCTTTTGGTGAGACAAACAACGCTTCTATCGTCGTCTCCGCTTCGCCGCATCGAGACTCTAGTGCATACTCACACCCGCAGCCTGCCCGAACTTGCCCGACATCAGTAAGCGTTCTAGCCACATGTGTGTTGTATTATGAGTTCCTTTTGAGTGTTTATTTTATGGGTTTTTTTTTCTCGTTCTAGTTACATTAAACGTTTTGTGTGTGCGTTCCACAAACGGCTTTGTCCTCGATTGGGTTCTGGGAGGCTCCGCCTCAGAGAACCGCCAGAAAACATTAACACAAAAGAACCTGCTCATCACACTGGGCCACAGGGCCGATGTATGTCCGACCCCAAGTGTGAAGAAGTGCAGGGGATGCGGAGCAGCGTCCCCCACCGAAGACCACCAATGTGAGGCGAGACGCGGCATATGCGGGGGCCCTCACTCAACGGCTGACCGTAAGTGCGAGCATCGCTTCCAAACGCCATATGTCGTTAGGCAGAGACGCCGAAGACGCCGGCGGAAGAAAACTGCCGCCGCCAAGAAGGGCGCCAACGCGGCATACGAGGAGAGCCAGGCACTGACGTCAGCGCTAAGGAAGAGGAGTTCTTCGAGGGGGCGCTCCCGCTCCAGAGGGCGCTCCCGCTCGCGGGGGCGCTCCGTGCAAGGAGGGCGCTCTCAGTCTAGGGGCCGGTCCAAGTCTAAGCCGCGCATCCCAGGAGGTTCCACCTGGGCCGACAAAGTGAAACAGACGAAGCCGACGGGCCAGACGAAACATGCCGCCGCACAGGCGAGCGAGCGGGCGCACGATCCCAGGATCGCGCAGTTGATGAATGAAAACGCCAGTCTCAAGGAGGAAATCCAGAGAATGAAGGCCGACTTCGAGGCATTCCGAAACGCCAGCGCTGCCCAAGCGGCCGCGGCAAGGCAACCTTCTGCGGAAGAAGGAGCCACAGCAAGGGCGGCCAAGCGCAGAGTCACCTCCTCCCAGGGTACGGTTGAGGACGTGAGCACGGCGGAGGCTGCCATGCAGAGGTCCTTGGACCGCATGCAGAAATCCTTTACCGAGCTGGTACAGAGCAACCAGACCCTTCTATTCAGAGTACAACTGCTCGAGAACGAGCTTGCCAAGCGCTGTGACGTACACTACGGCGAAGCCACCAGGCCGGAGGCGATGTCCAGTGAAATGCTAGAAAACAACCAGCAGTCGCGGGCTGACGAGCAAGATGGCATGCCAGCCCACCTCCGGTCCAACAAGCCCAACCATGGCGCCACCGGACAGTAAGCTCATCGTGTGGCAGTGGAACTGCGCCAGTTTCCGGAGGCGCAGGCCTCAACTGGTGCAGTTCATCAAGACCCGGGAGCCGCAAGAGAGGCCCCACGTCATTTTGCTGCAAGAAACGGGAATGGAAACAATTAGCCTCCCGGGTTACCGAGCCGTCTCCTCGTTAGCGGAGAACTGGCATGGAATCGCGACACTCATTGCAAAGAAGTGTGCCTTCCAGGAGCACGATCTGCGCCTTGGCAACACCAAGCTGGAAGCGTCCCTCGTCGAGATAATACCCAACAGCTGGCTCAAGAACAGCGTCTACGTTATGAATGTGTACTGCTCTCCTAGGGACAACCGGCAGACCTTCTACAGCCTAACGACCAAGGCGTCGTCCAAGGCGAGAGAGACGCCGCTCGTTATGGCCGGTGATTTCAACGCGCCGCACGAAGCCTGGGGCTACGTGAGAAGCATTCCCAAAGGCTGCAGACTCATTCAGGCAGTAACAGACAGCTCCCTAGAACTGATCACCGACCCCCATTACCCCACGCGCATGGGAAACTCGATATCGAGAGACACCACCCCGGACCTGGCCTTCGTCAAGAACGCGCCGAGAGCGGAGTGGCATAACTTACAAGAGAACCTAGGCAGTGACCACTACATCGTGGAAATCTCCCTACCGGTCTGCGCGGCCCCGCAGAGGGCCTGAAAATGGTGGACTGGGACGCCTTCCGCAAGAGAAGGAAGGACGACAACGAAGAATACGAGACCTTTGCGGACCTCGTAGCGAAGCTCAAGAAGGACGTGGCTGCAGTCACCAAGACCGTAGAAACGGACCTAAAGCTCGACCGCATGGACGCTCGATTGGCGCACCTGGTCGAAGCCAAGATTTCCCTCACGGCCAGATGGAAGACGCAGAAGCTGAATCGAAACCTCCGGAAGAGGATCGCGGCCCTCAACCGCGAGATCGAATCGCACTGCAAGGAGCTCGGCCAGCAGCAATGGAACGAAATCTGCGCATCGGTCGACGGACAGATGCGCGCGGGAGGCAAGTGGAACCTCCTCAAGCAGTTACTGGACGACACACAGTCCAAGAGAAACCACACTCTGGCCATCGACAGGCTGGTTCACAAGCTCAGTAGCGAAGGCGCATCTACGAACGAAGTGATGGACGAAGTCGCGCGTCGCTACCTCCCCATCGGGCAGTCCGGGCCGGAAGATTACCCGGCCTACGGCGGCAAAGCAGACGAGGACCTCGACGCCCCCTTCTCTGTCTCGGAAGTCAGAGAGGTCCTTCAAGGCCTCAACGGAAGATCGGCTCCCGGGCCGGATGGAATTTCGAACAGACTCCTCCGAAATCTGGACGACGACTCGATCGAACTGCTCACCAATGAAATCAACGAGGCCTGGGCGGCCGGCACCG
>NC_051154.1:358044946-358082446 GCF_013339745.2 Dermacentor silvarum | reverse complement strand
CCACCAATGACACGCGCCATGTGTGACGTCATTCCTATTTTATAACAGCGCCCTTCATTATAATTGCACCATCTCCCGCTCAAGGGGACGCTAGCACAAACGCGTTAGAAACGTGCAGTACTCTCTAGTAAGGGGGAGAGGCCACAGCGTCTTACGCAGCCGTTTACACATGCCGGAACGTGCACCGCGTTTGCCGACGCCATCAGCGTTTATGAATACGGGGGTAAGGCGGAGAGGCCACAGCGGCTTACACCAGCTTCTTACACGGGCCGTAACGCGCTAGCACAAACGCGTTAGAAACGCGCAGTCTTTCGTTAATGTTGGGTATTTATTGTCATCGTGGTGCGTGTGTCCATGTGCGCTTCGTGGCGTAGTGACCGAGGTGTCACGTAAAAAACTGTATAAAGACCTCGTTGATGTGTTATTTCCAGTGCCATTGTACCGTGAATTATACTGTGTAGGCCGAGGAAAAGATGTCTTGAAACGCGTTAAAAGAATGCTTGTTGCGCCAGGGGTTAAAACTTTTTTTTTAAGCTGCACACGGGAACCTTACCCGGTAAAACATGGTTAGAAGACAGGGGTTTATTTGTTCCATGGGGTACTAACTGTTTATTATGCAAAATACCAGAGACCATTGAACACGTGTTTTTAGATTGCTGGAGCGGGGTGTTCTTCTGGGACATCTTACAGAGAACTCTGAAAAAAGAGTTGCCATTAAAGCCGCATGGAATCCGTTATCTCTCGGTTGAAAACGATGATGGCGTGCCTTTTGATCTTATCATGCTCCTGGGCCTGCACAGCATATGGTGAACGCGGATGGCTGCACACAATGCAGATATTGATGTGCGACCCGTTCGCGAACATTTTTGCGAATCTGTGTCCCATTTTGTCGAAGTGCAGAAGGTGCAGACGTTTGTACCGGATTGGGTTCCTAGATTGGAACTTTTGTTGCGTATGCCGAAATACTGATAACATGTAGTCAGCAAACAGCTGACGGTTTTCACCGATATAAGATCATGTTAGTATGTTCTTCTGTGCTCGTCAGATCTGTGACATACAAGGCAGTAAATAAAAAAAAAGCTTCGTGGCGTGGTGGTTAGCGCCGCGCGTTCGGAAGCGAGGGGTCCCTGGTTCGATTCCGCGCTACGGACACAACTTTCGGCATTTTTTTTTTCATAAAAGTAGACGTGGCTACCTACTACGACGACTACTACTACTACATACTACAGAGGAGGGACAGACCCACGCCCTAAGGAGCTTCGCCCCTAAAAAATGTCACGACGTTCTATCGGAAGCGCACTTTCGTCATGACAGTTTCACAAGGGTTAAATTCGCATACAACGCTTCAAAAGGTCGAATAAACAAGCGCGCGCATTGATGATAATGCGGCTGCAGCGAGCCAAAGGACGGTTCAGCGTGCCGTGCGCACCGCGCCGGCCCGGGGAGGGGAGAAATCCGAGGAGAGGAGGAAAGCGCGCGCGCGGAGGAGAGTGTCGCTACTTTCTAACATCAAGGGGTTTTACGGCCGCGTAAAACGGCAGCGGCGCGCAGAGGCGAAGGTGGAGAAAAAAGAAAGCTGTAGTTGCCGAGAAGCCTGACAAGCATTCAGGGATCTTTGAATGTTGTCGCGTTCCACTCTTAGAGGCGAAGATTAAGCACCCTCCAAATTTTTTGCGACACTGTTGTGTGTATTGGATGCCGCATGCATCTTGAGGAGTTTGCGCTCCGTATCATCACAGTTTATTTTTTATGCGCGGTTCCTGCACCGAGAACGGCCTTGAATGTGCAAGTGTGCTCACAAGCGAACAAAGCTCATGTAGGTTTGGACATTGCACTTGTGAATGTGGTGCTCTGATGAAAGAAAATTGTGCTACATTCATTTTTTTTAACGCGATAGCGTTAATGGCCTCGTGTAGCAGAAAATCCGATGTCGGCGGCGTTGTCCGGCCAAGCAAGTCATACCGAACCACGCCGACCACGCAGGCCCTCCGCGTGACCCAGAGGTGCTGGTGAACTAATTGAATTTCTCAAAGTAAAATGCGTCAGAAGAATCGTAAAGTACGACTTAACCACAACCTACAGGCATGATAGCGTCAGATTGTAATTTGCATATATGAGAAAACGTAATTATGTTACGCGGAAACTCGAACAAAATCCCTTTTCCAGCATTTCTACCATTCATACAGCTGCGCGCCCCAGCCGGTTGTCCTTGCAATGCCCCATACAAATCAAATCAGTTTATTTCAACACCAGATGAGACAGTCACAACAGTGATGCTGTAACAGTCACAACATTTGAAGCTCGAGCCGGTTGTCTTCGGACGAAAACATACCGGAGCAAAATATTCGAAACTAGATGAGGCATGTGCATGCTGCAGCAAAGATCTGGAGACCACTTAACACATCCTAATGGAATGTGAAGGGATTCAGCCAATGAGAACAGTAGGTAACGTACTGTTCTCATTGGCTGAATCCCTTCACACGTACACCTTCTAGAAGCGCTTGGGTTTAAAGTAGACGGAAGCATCAACCGGGCAGCAGTCGAGGCAAGATAGGTTTATAGTATTGGTAGAAAAAAGCAAGATTGATACGACCTGATTTCATCTCTAGTAGTGGTGCGAAGTAGAAATTTAGAAAAAACAAAGGAGTTATGAAATGCATGCAAAATTGCTAGATAGAAAACATGAAATCATGTTATTCTCCAGTTTACATGCTGGACGGTCATTTTGGGCTAAAAGCTACATACATAGCTTGACGTATGTAGCATACCTGATTAAATCAAGGAGGCTGGGTGACTGTTTGTGACAGTCACCCAGCCTGCTGTCACCTGACCTGACACTCACCAGCCTGACAGTCACCCAGAGGAGTGACGTCATAGCCGCGGCAGACGCACTGGCGGCGGCGCGTGCCCAGCTGTGCGCTTCCGTTGCGCAGTAGCCAAGTCTGACGCTGCGCCGGAGCCACTTGATAGCGCCTCTCATGTTGTGCGCATGCACAGAGGTATCAGCGGGGCGTTTGCCAGCCATAGATAAGGGTTGCTGCTCAGCGGCGCAGAAGAGCGGAGAAGCGATCCCGAAGCGGTTGAGCGTAGGAAGCGCGAACAGAAGGTGGTGCTGCGGAGACATCGGAGCGACGGGAGCGTCGCCAAGAAGACGCCGTCGATGACGTCAAGGCTGTTACCGTGTGTGTGTGTGTGTCACTGAAGCAGCAGTGAGCATGATATTCAAGCTAATCCTATAGACAACTATAGGAAAGCTAAGAATAACCAGCTGAACCACACGACGTATATCCTGGCATAGCCGAGCTAATTAATAAGCCACTGCTAATTTTTTTCATCCCGAAGTGAAGTGCTAAGAGCGTATACATCGAGAGAATTGCCTTGGATTTATTCCTACTAGTTTAAAAGGAGTCCATCGATCGGCCTGCTAACCACTACAACTGCTGATTAGTCGCACCTATGAGTACTAATTAATTAACAGATTGGCTTGCTGACAGCTACAACTACTGATTAGTAGCAACTATTGGTATTAATAATTATCCGATTGGCCTGGTGACAGCTACAACTGCTGATTAGCAGCAACTATTAGTGCTAATTAAATAATTAATTAATTAAAAATTCAAGTGCGATGAATGCGAAAGCATTGCAACCACCAATGATCATGGATTCTGATTCCGTGATGAACTGTGTCGTAATTATACATGTGCCTTAATTCACTCTACCCTAATTAACTGTACCTTAATTAACACCAAAGGTCGTGGGTTCGAGTGCCTTAATTAACTTCGCCTTAATTAACACCAAGGATAGTGGATTCGACTCCCACCAACGGTCGTGGGTTAGAGTGCCGTAATTAACTGTGCCTTAATTACCACCAAAGGTCGTGGGTTTGGCTCCCAAAAAAGGGTCGTGGATCGACTGCCTTAATTAATTTTATCCTAATTAACACCAATGGTTGTGGGTTCGAGTGCCTTAACTTTATATTAATTAATTCGCCTGAATTAAAGCTTCCTTAATTAACTTTGCCTTAATTGACGTCATCAACTGCCTCGATTGGCTCACTTGAAATGTTGGACCATCGTGTGGTCACGCCAACGCCGGATTTTCCGCCTCATGAGCCATATAATGCGTTCGCATTAATAATTATTATGTTAGTTGCTAGCGCGGGCGAAGAGCAATGTGACCGTGAGCGATGTGTTCCAAACGAAGACTAAACTTTTTTTATTCTCGCACGAGACAGGGGGAGCCTCATGAGAGAATAAAATCTAATCGCTCTACTAATCAGGAACAGCTGATTAGTAGAGCGCAACGGACGACCAGGGCTGCTGGAGACCTGGGCTAAGGACTCCCTCCGGAGGAGCAAAGCAGCATTTTCACAGCTCAGTAAAGTTTTTCAAACTGCTAAACGCGAGGCTATACAAACATTAAAAAAGGCATCGGTGAAAACACTTGTTGCATTCGTAAGTTGCGAAGTCGGAGAAACCGAGCGCCTTCGTCAACGCAAAGCTGTACCCGCGTCGCCCCTCAATCTTCCAAAGTAGCACCAAATCTTGCCGCCACCGCGCTCACCCCGGCGTTTCCTCCTCGCCGCCCCAGCCTCCTCCGCTCCCCCATTGGCCAATCCGGGCCACGTGGAAACACGCGTTGCGCTTTTGTATATTTTTTTCTTTCCAGCGCGCTCCGACTGCCATTCTCGGGCCTGTGCGACGAAAGTGCTGTACGCGCAAACGGATCAAACGTGTAGGGACAAGAACTTCATTGTGATGGCGTGCTGCTGCGCCTTAAGTTGCCGCAACCGACAAGGCGAGGGCAAAAGGCTTTTCTTTTTTCTTTTTTGCCATTCGGCGAGCGCAAAAGCTTGCTGCAGACTTGGTAATGCGCCGTCTCGCATCGTCGCGTTGCTGCTTCGAAAACGGCATTATTAAGGCCAGTTACTGACTGACGAACATGGAGGAAAGAAACAAAACAGGAGAGGCCCTGACGTCACGTTTTTGAAGCCGGAAGTGCAGCCATGTTGGTGTGCCATCTCCCTCTGCGCCTCCAATCAGGGGTTCTGCAGCTCGCCGGAGCGGATAGGCGCGAACTTTGAACTTGCACTGTTGCGAGCCACCGGAAATGTGTGCTGCCGACGCGCATCAAAACAAAGCCTACGAACTTCTGTAGCAGTTTTAGTGAAGCAGACGCGCTCCTGTGTTTTTCCGTGGCACGTTGAAGAAGACGATGAAGACCCGCGCCGTGATTGTTGAGTGTATCTGTTGCTGGCTGACACTCGCACTCACAGACCCAAAACACAACTTTCAAGCTTACACACCACACTCCAGTCAGCCTTTCTGGCGAACAAAAGGTGCTGCGAGAAAGACACCGGCGGAAAAATCTTATCTCACTTCTCAGAGACCGAGAGCAGCAGCGAAAGCTTCAGGAGCGCGGTTGCTATGGCAACGTTGACATTTGGGGTACCCGTCCCAGTGCTCCTTTGCGAAAAACAGCACGTGACTTCCGCCACACTCTCTCCAATACGTCCGTGCTGGCCGGGGCCTCTCCTTCCTCCATGCTGACGAAGCAGAACCTGGCCTCAAAAACTGTTCCGCAGGGCCCGAACGAAGCTTCCCGCGAATTTCTTCTGGTAGCGCGTTAGCAGTCGTCTGCTACGGCAGGGTCGACATTTGCGGCGCCAGTGTCGAGATCTAAATAAAAGGCCGGCGCTGGTGACACGCGCGTGGCACCAGCGAAGTCCAAGTGGAGAGCGCTGCTGCCACGCAATGACGTCACCAAAATGAAAGCAGTTTAACAGAACACATGAAATGCTAGTATTATCGTTTTGTTGTTAAATATACTTCGTCTAAATATATAGAGCATTTGATTTAATGCCGCGTTTTAAAATCGAAAATGACTGTGGGCGCCTACACATGCGTGCACGCAGCGGTGGAGGGGATCGCACGAGACGGTCTTTTCGTCGCTGTGGCTACTTGTGGCCGTGTGGTGTGTACTGTGTAGTATCAGTGAGTGCGAATAACGTTTCCCTTACGAAGATAATAGTGAAGCTTCGAAGGAACTGCATTGCATCCACAAAACGACACCACATGTCGCCTGCTATGGATTGGCGGTTTCGAAGAGTCGTGTGGTGACACTGCGCCGCCGACTGCATGGTGCCGACAGAGATAATTCGTGTGTTGTAGCATGTGTCGTAGACTGTTGCTAGTTTTAGTTGTGACTGCGTCTTCGAATATAGCCGGATGCCTGTTTAGCCTTCGACACCACGTTACGGTGGCTAGATGGGTAACCACGTCGAGACACTGCTCACGAGCTCGAAAACGCAGAATTGATGCGCGCCGCCGTTGGACGATCGATGTAGGGTGCACAGATATTTCCAATTATCACTTTGCAAGATAGGAGTGCCTTTTGTAGATAAACAAATGCATTCACGCATTTCGCATCCCTTTGCGCACGCAGAAGCCTAGTCAGTCTAATGACGCAAAAGTCTGAACGTGAAACGTGAATCTAACAGAAAGGCATGTCCCCGCCTGAAGGCAGTCAGCAAGTGTCTGTGACGAGTTTTAAGTGACTTACACGAGGCTGGGCATTGAACAGTGTGTGTAATGCCTCTGCTTCAGTCTGGCGAGTGCCCATCCCGCTTTCATGAACCAATTGAAATGTCCAATATATTGGTTGCTGTAGCGAGACAGCAATTCCATAGCAGCAGTGAAAATTACCTGTGGAAGTAATAGTCATGCGATGGGGTTTTGTGGTGATTGTCATTATGTAGCGTATGCATGGGAATGCAATCATTTCCACCCTGTGCATGTGTGTAGATAAATGGTTTATCTTCCGAGATTATGGGACAGCAGCTAGCTGGTGTTGTAATTATCTTCAGTGGATCTCTTACTGTACAGGCATAACAAAAGCTCTCTACCTTTATGTGCCTTCTTTTAACACGAAAGTGTTTTATGCCGGGGTCCACCAAGACTTCACTGACGTATTTCCGTCACGGAAATACGTCAGCTTACAATGTACACGAACATAATACAAAGAAAGAAACCAGAAGAAAAAGTTCCACAAACATGCAAAATTTGGAAATCGAACCCACGACCTCTCGGTCCGCGACGATAGATCGCCGAGCGTTTAACCCATTGCGCCACAAACGCATTTGCAGAGAGCTACACAGACGCGCCTTATATATCTAACACTCCTCCGTGTACCCGCGCTCTTGCTCGGGGCGGTGCCGCCGCCTACGAGCAGAAAAGAGAAGTACTGCATTATGACACTAACGCGCACCGACAGTGAACACTTCGGTGGTCTCAGCACTACGACGCCTCGATGCCAGCATTCGAAGGGACGCTGGCATCAAGAAGCACTACCAACGCCACTTAGGTGGCGTTCACCGTACTCAGCACAGCGGACCGTGGCCTCCGCAATTAGCTCTGAAAATGTTTCTGAAGTTGATCGCGGAGGCTGCAATTACGACGCGCTGTACGCGCTGATTTGACTCGGTGACGATTCAGTTACGTGCTTTGTCTTGCGCGTTGTATTAGTGTGTCAGTTACGTGCTTCGTCTTTCGCGTTGTGCTAGCGTGTGCAGCGTAGTGCAGCTTCCATATGCACGACGGTTGCTCATGGTCATCGACGTTGGTAGTCGTGATGGAGGAGACGTGCCACCAGGCGTCAGCGTGGGTGCATCAACGCCTAAGGGCGCTTTAGCCACAAAACACCAATAGACATTATATATCAATGTGCAATAAACATTACACTACTTCTGTGAAGACACGTTTCACTTTCGTGTTCTATACCGATTCCTATATAAGAGGGATCAACCACATTTTTTTTGCAATTGTCTTCGCTCTGCAAGGAAAGCCAAGCTTCTCTAGCTAAGGTGTAGAAGGCTTGTGCGACTTCAGCTGAACTTGAAGCAATCAGCAGGAGTCAAGCACATGTGTAGAGTTTTACTGGTGCATGCACCCTTAGGGGCTCATTTCTTATTGAAAACGCTACCATAGCATTTTTTTCTTTCTGTTTTTAATGTTGTATGCCTTAATAACATGGTTAGAATATAGAAGTACTTCTGCAAATTTAGGAAATGTTGTTCAATGAAGGCACATCTAAGAAATGTGGGGTCCCTGACGTAATTCCTAATGCATTTTCGTACATTATTCCCAGTGGGCTCCTCAGCATTGCTATTATTTTTCAGTGTTCTCTCACAACAGGTATTGTTCCTTCATCTTGAAAACAAACGAAAGTGCTCCCCCTTTTTAAATCTGGTAAAAACATGCTTTTGTAACTATATATAGATCTTCTTTACACCTTAGTCTAGTAAAATGTTAGAATACATAGTTTACAAGCATATTGTTGAATTCGTTTGATCACATAATGCCTATCTAAGTTTTAACAGGTACGTTCCATTTGCCTGCACCATCTGAACCAGTTCACGAGGTGCTGCACCCTGCCATTCGTTTCAGCGGTGAAGCAATGGCGACCGCTGAACCACGCCGTTCGTTTCAAAAGGCGCAGGGCTGGTTCACGATTTTGCTGCACCCACTCCATTGTCGGTGCCGCCTTGGTGCAGGCGTACAGGCGCGCGGCAGCAGCGCAGCAGACCACACAGCACACGGGCATGAGCGCCATTAAAACCCCGCTTATGCACATCTGATGTATCTATGCAAATGTGGTGTGTGTATTTATGCCCAAGAATTCGATCATATCTGCAGTTCAGGACCTCTCAAACTTACGCACTCTGTGCACATTATTCGGACATAACGCCTGCACAGCCTCTGCACCTTGGCATTTGTTTCGAGTGTCGCGCTGTGCCTGCACCACAATTTCTGAACTTTGCATGAACCGCTGTGAACTGGTTCACAGTGGTGCAGGCGAATCGAACAGACCTAACATGGCATTTTGCATGGATTTAGTACCATCTTGCCGTTTATGGAATTCACTCACGGCCTCACTTGTGCTTTTGACATTAGAATCCAGTTAGATGCCATCTTTGTTATTTTTGTTCCGTTATTTGTTCTAACTGCTGAACAAGCTGAGCATTATCCTTAAAACTCTATATTTCTTGACTGCATTTCTAACTTTCTCTTAAATTGTTTGCAGTTTGTTAGTTTCAATTCGTTTGATTCTGCCATACCAGGAGCCATCAGGTGTCTGTGCTTGCCAACTTACTATTTTTACTTTACATAAGTGACCTTCCCAGTAACACAGAAAGTAGCGTTTGATTGTATGCTGGCGATTGTTTTCTATATCACGAAATTAATTCTGCTTATGACTGTCAATGCCAGAATTATTCATTTTCCCAATTTTGTGCCTTGTGTGAGGCTTGGCAGGCAGTGAATGATTTCAACAAAATTGTGATAAAGTCCTTCGTAAAACATACATCACCAATTATTTTTATCTATTCAAATAACAGGCTAACTTTAGACAGGATTTTTCAATACAAGTGCTTAGGCTTCATCTTGCCTTATCATTTATCCTTGTCAAAGCATGTTGATATTATTTGTGTTAAAGCTTTTCATGAACTACTATAGCTGCAGCGAATGCTAAAATCATCTACCAACAATGTTAAACTTCTCATATAAATTGGGCTAATATGACCTTTTCGAGAATATGGTGGAGTTGTATATGGAATGTGCACAAGCTACCAACATTAACAAACTGGAAGCCGTCCAGAAGAATGCCATTTGCCTTGTTTACAGACAGCTCGACCGTTACTTTCCCCATCCAGTCACATTTTCCTTGAATCATCAATGTCTGTTAAACTTGCACTATCGGGGTTTGAAAGCCGGTCTTGTTTGTTATGGGGCTTCACTAGCTTTGAAAGGCTTAAATGAAAGCTACGTTTAGACCAATACAAGAAAAGAGATAAATGTTGAGGCTGTGTTTGTCAGCCTTTTATTTGTTTGCTTTGCATGAAATATTTATAATTGCATTGCAAGGCCAACTAGTTTGAAAGTGAGCGCTTATTAAAGATGCCATGGGGGGCTGCGAAGAAAGGTTTTTAAAAATTATAGTGCCATTCGACTGAGAATTTGTGCTGTCAAATCGAGAAAGACAAAAGAGAGTTTTATGTGTAAAACTGTCTTTCTCAACATAATTAAAAAATTGAATTCAGATTGCAAATTAATTGCATCATAATTATTGTATACAAGCAAGTCTTCATTGCAGACCTTCCTGCACATATTTACTGTTGTGACATAAGCTATCACAATTGGTCCGTTCGATTCACCTGCACCACTATGAACCAGTTCACAGCGGGGCACAAGAAGTTATAAAAATTGTGCAGCTCAATTAATTTCATCGGTACAGGCACAACGCGACACTCTAAACAAATGCCGAGGTGTAGACACAATGCAGGCATTATGTTTTGTCCGCCTGAAGAGTGCCATTCATGTCATTTTGAGAGGTCCTAAACTGCAGGTATGGTCGGCTACTGAGGCGTAAGCACACCTCGCGTTGCTTAGGTACAGCAGACATGTGTAAGCATGGTTTCAGTGGTGCTTACGTCCGTGTGCTTCATTGTCTGCTGCTTTGCACCAGCACGCCTGCACTATGTTTTGCCACCGTCTGTAGGGAACGTGCAGAAAAATTGTGAACCAGCCCTGCACCTTTTGTGATTCTTTTGAAATTAATGGCATGGTTCATAGGGCACCATTACTGCACCTCGTGAACTGGTTCAGATGGTGCGAATCGAACAGACCTAGTGTCATGGCTACTTGGGACAATGCATGCACATTGGATACAAAGTTTGGGCTATTGCACAGCAGCAAACATGGATTGTGACCTGTGACACCATTATGTAACACATTTTAATTATACTTCAAGAATATGTAATCACTATTAAAGCACAAAAAGAAATGTATAAGATACACATGGCCCTTCTAGTCATCTTAAATGGCCACTCAATTTGTTCCATGTTCAGCATTGTTTACCAGCGACCACAAGTGCAAATGCAAATACACAGTGCAAATGCAGCATTGTGTTTATACCAGATTAAGTGAGCATTAAGACGTTGCTTAGTGAAAACGTCCCTTTACACTTCTTGCCTGCAATGTGGTCAGTGTGGGTGCAGGCCTATCTTCGAAAAAACAGAGTCTGCACTGGAGTAAGCGTGTAGGCATGCATGGCACTCCATTGAAGCGTACCTTATAAAAAATAATGCAGACATGAGGATCAGTAGAATGTCAATCATGATTAATAGCCTTCACTTCATTTGCTTGATTTTTTTTCACATTGCTTGATGTGTGCGTATTGTTCTTGTATATATAATTGAATAAAAAATTCAGTTGCAAGTCAATGCTCATTTTGTGTTTTCACTGGCCTTCATACTTTGTGCACTGTTTCTAGTCTTTCAATAATGCAACAACTCGCCCCGCTCTCAATTCTCCTAGCCTCAGTATGGAAGTTTAAAGTCACGCAATAGAGAAAAAACACAATGTAGCGTATCATTGGATACAGGGCCATTGCGCTATCTACGGAAATGACTGTGCAGATAAGGCCGCCCGATCTGCTCATGATGGTCTCCACTCTGCTATTATACCTCTATCCAGAACTGACGCAGCTGCAAGGCTTCGTTCACACGCACGTGAACTTGCACTTGCACAGTGGAATTCGACGGAATTTACCAACGCTCGCCTCCACAGCTTGGATCAGAATCTACTGCTCCATCTTCTATCAGGAATATCTGGAGCTGAGGAGACGCTTCTGTGCCACTTGTGGCTTGGCAGGGCCTTCACGAATGCTTACTCATTTCGGATCGGAATGGCCAACAGCACTACATGCGATAACTGTAGCTGCGAGGAAGCTATCGCCCACCTTCCCTGTGAGTGTCCTCGCTTCAGTGCGGCCAGGAAAGAACTTTCAAGAGCGTTAGACCTGACAAACGCCCTTTGTCGGAGGAAAGGATCCTGAGACACTGGCCGAGACCGTCCTCAGCACAGAAGGCTTTGAAAGCATTGTTGTGCTTCTTACGGCCTTAGAGACAGACTTTAAGCAGTGCCATATTCTTTCATTTTTTTGTGCTTTTCTTTCCCCCCCCCCCTTTATTTGTAACATCTCTTTTCTATTATCTTTTATTCTCCTTACCCCCTTTCCCCAGCACAGGGTAGCCAGCCGGTCAGAACTGGCTAACCTACCTGTCTTTCCATCTATTCTTCCTTCCTTCCTTTTTTAAAGTCATTTGTTAAAATGAGAATCCAATAAACATGAAAACTGTTTGTATTACAATAACAAAGCTTTTACTGTTTGAAGCATGCAGTTTACACCTGTTGGCACAGGAAGATTTGAAAGAGATGCACAGAGTGTTACAGTGTACATTGCAACGTTGAACGGTCCTGTCTCACCCATGAATACTGCAATATCATCATAGGCATGCAGGGGTCTTGCACTGCAAGTCAGAGACACCTTCTCCAGGGCTTTCTTATTCTATTAACTGTCAGCCTCTTGCATTCATAACATGGTTATAAATTTCTTACCTGATTTCCCATCTAAGTTCCTGCATTTCATTCTGCTGTTTATACCGAATTTTTAAGCTCCTTTCTTTGAATGAAAAGTGTTACATTCATTTTGTCTCAAGGTGTTTTCTAATGTGCCAAGATTAAAGATTCTGCCTTATCAAAGCTGATCCAATGGCAAAAATATTCTCAGCCATAAAGGGTGCTCATTGAGACATGAGGCACCATGTCCCATGAAACATCAATCAGTTTTATTTTTAAATAAAAGCTCATCAGTTCTTGCTTGCCAATCTACATCTTTACACCACTAAGCACCACATGGTCTTCCAGAAAAGAAGGTTCCACAACTATTTAAATACACACATTAAACATTTTTTTCTCAAGGTCACCTATGTTTCTTTTTTTTTTCAGTTGCAAAATGCAAAGTAGGTAACGTGCAGCTTTAGTGCATCTGCTGTTGACAGAGCTGAGCTGACATGAAGGTGAAAAGACATACCTACACATATCAACACAATGTAAAGATATGGCTTTTTAAAGACATGTTGCACTGCAAAGGTGAATTAAAGGTCGGCAGGATTCTCTGGTAATGTGGCACACACAATACAGCTAGGATACAATGCAGATTACTTTGCATTTACTCGTATGCTTTTTTGGTGTTTGTGGCATAAAAGAAAGCTGCAGCATAAGTCTGCATGCTCTAGTGTCATTTGTATAATATCATCAAAACTGATTTAATTACAATTCAGTGGTCCACCAAAGGCACCATCAGCCAGCTAAGCCATTCTTGTGAGATAAGGCTTCTCGGCTTGGTCTGTGCATATGTTAGCTTTGGAAATGTCCTTTCACACAAACTTGTTACAGGAACTGTGGTCAAGAAGGCAACAGAAATTTTTGGAAACTGATTTGTCCACCCCAGTATTTTTTTTATGGTGCTGGCTTTCTTGATGCTAGTTTGAGACTTAAGAAGTTACATCTCAGCATGCAAGCTGTCAAATTACATGTATTTCAGAGGAGCTAGACAGAAACAGCCATTTCATTATTCCCCACATAAAGGTCCAAAAGGCTCTACATGAAAACTATGAGATAAAATTGTGTAAATCCCATGCAGTGTGGGAATTGATGTTATGCAAGGTGCTTTGCAGGCTACTTTGCAGGCTATGCAAAGGTGGAGCATTGCTGTCGGGTGTTTCGAAATCAACACTCGTGTGAAACTTGCTTTTGAATCGCTGTTCATACGGAGGCGACCAACAACCGGTGGGTGTGCTGCTGTTGGGACACCCGGATCTTTTCATGTGAACCACCTGGTTTTAGCGCAGATAGTGTGAGATTTGGATGACAATGCAACGACCACGATGGCATCACGAACACAACCACATGTCTAGTGGCATAAGCTAGGTAATATAAAACTTGGGCCACTGGTTTGGCATAAAAACATGACAAGAGTAACAACCCGCATTATTCAAATCTTTTAATACTAACTATAACAAAAAATTCTATGCTTTGTTGCACCTATAAAACGACGTAAAAAATCACGTACTAACATAAGCATGCAAATATACGCAATAAAAAGCACATCGCAGCATAAGCAAAATTGTGTAAAAAATCACGTACTAACATAAGCATGCAAATATACACAATAAAAAGCACATCACAGCATAAGCAAAATTGTATTACTTATGCAATCATATTTTATTGCGGAAGCCATGAAAGCAGAAATGCCTGATAACACTTTGTTAAAGCTGAAGCAGATGTCTCGTTTAGTCCATTTCCTTCTTGGTGGAGTTTAATTTGCTGGTCATTGACGCTTGTACATATTCACATATAATTCCTGCCAGTCACAGCAAAAGCTGATGTCATTATGATTATGGCATGCAGTTTTTCAGCTCAAAGTCTTGCTGCTCTTTTTTTGGCATAGCTTCCTTCAGTTGCAGCAATAATATAAAGTTAATACGTGCTGGGCCAATGTGTAGACATTTCTGAACTCTTGCACGTCATCTATATGTTTAGTTCTCCCCTTTCTGCCCAGAATGATGCAGTTGATTTGATTTCCAAGGTTGCTTTTACATTGCTTGGAATTAAGCTTGGAAGGCAGCATTCTTTGCTCTTTTTCTGTCCTTCCCTGATTAGGCAACAAGTGAGAATACTGCTTCAGGTGGCGCAATGTTTGCTTTATTTTGTTCTCCAAAGTAATAGCAGTTGCTGGTGCTACGAACTTAGCAAGAACCTGGTCCAGATGCCAGCAGTCCTTTCTTCGCCCTTTCTTCACCTTGGTCACAGATGTTTGACAAAGCAAATAATTGGCAGAGAATTTGCAGCTCATGCACTTCCGCTTGCTCATGCACCAGCTTCAATGCATGCAGTTTTACAATGCTTGCAGCAGTTTGCCCAGGTAACATATTCCAGTGCCAACAAAACTTGTGTGTCCATATCAGCATCACTCCTTTCTCTGGCGTTTGGTCGGATGAAGTTCTGCAAGAGAATAATCTGCCTAATCATTGCTCGGATAGAAGACAGAGGGTGTCTATAAGTGTCTTTTCAGATTGATTTTCTTAGAGTCGTTAGAGCACGTATAGCTTTCTTGGTTGATATGGCCATGCACCCAGGATCTTAGCCTCTGTAAAAGGTCAACTTCTGGTACACTCCAGAAGGGCTGACACTGGACGTCAGAGTGGGTGCACTGCCAGAGGAGCTGCTGGATGGTCTTTTCGAGTTTACAGTGGTCACATTTAATAAAGAAGGACTGTGAATTTGTGAAGGCTACACCGAGTCGTAGGTGGCACAGCAGTGTATTGTAACACCAGGAGAGGTTTGACATCGTAATCGCAGCTGCAGTGATAGATCAAGCCTGCACAAATGATGGTTGAATACTCTGGAGTCTTCCAAAGAGCCAGCATGATGTCATTAGAAATTCATTGAAGTTCTCTGACTGTGTCCATTCTAGAAAGCGGGATCGTGTGGGATGATATGGCAGCTTCATCAGTAAGATGCTTGCCAAAAACGCTGCAATGACCAGGCATCCACTGGATAATAACATCACATCCTTTTCCAATTATTGTGATCCTAGATTTCTTGTTTGTTTGAAATAAACTGTTCATAATTCCCATGGTGCAGTGTCACCTTGCAGGCTTTCAACAGCCGTTTTGGAATTACTGAACTCTGTCCATATACATGGGGGGTTTCCGTTCAATATATGCAATAGTGGCATGAAGGGCGGGATGTTCCGACCTTCTAGACGTGGTCATATGCAACATTTGGAATTTAGCTTTGATCGAGCCACAACAATGACAGTGACCGTTAAATCAGTGGACGCGACCAAACCATCCATGTAAATGTGAACGAGAGGTTTGCATACACTTTGTGTAAAAGGGGTAGAGTAAGCTCCATTAAAACTGTTGATGACAGCTGGGCCTGATGACATCTGAGGCTTTTGCATACACCACGGAAGGGAGATGGTGATCTTGCAGCAGGTGCAAACATCTTTTTGAAGGGACGGCTGGGGAGTAACAATGGTTCTTGAAAATGTAGCCTGAGAGCTCTTCACTTGCAAGCAAATGAGATGGTGGACAAGCGAGATGGTAGAATGTCGAATATGTCCTCTAAGCACTTTAGTATACATAGCTACGTAGGTCGCGATTAGGTCTCTCTGAAGATGGCAATTGTGACGATTTATCTGTCAACAATTGTGATTGCGTTCCACACACAGTAGATTCAAGAAAAGGCTACCTCGACCTGGATATATCGCCAATTTAACCAGTTCAGAGTTAAAGCTTTGCTTGCAGCTGCCTCCGTGCACGTACATATATATGGTGTTTCCCCTCCCCCGGTACAGGGTAGCCAACCGGAGATAATGTCTGGTTAACCTCCGTGTCTTTCCTTTACCTTTTTTTCTCTTTTTTCTCTATGGTGTTTCAATTCTTTTGATTTCACTGAAAGCAAAACCACCTTGATATTGCAGTAAAACACACTTTTCAAAATGCTAAATGTCTCATTAATGGCCATGTGCTCAAGAGGGTTTTATTTAGAATTTTTTGTCCAGCATGCCATATATGTATCCCCCTGTTGTATTGACCAGGACAAAGACCATTTATTTGCATTTGCAGATGCTTTGTAATAGGGAGGCCTGTCCTTGGAAATTTAGTAGCCACACCACACATGACTAATTTGTGTTGCAATTAAAAAAGACGTATTCTCGGACCAAATACCTGAGCTGTGCGCACCCCACGAAGGAATGAGAAAATAACTTTTGTGGTAGTGCATTTCGCACGCGTGTATGTTTGTGTGCTGTTTCTTCGTTTTTTCACTTCCTTGCCATCTCACACTGAGCAGCAAATTTGCGAAGCCTGTGGCTGGGACTTCTCCAGATGCAATTAAACTTCCTCTCTCGAGAGAGAGGGAGTGGAGCTAAATGTCAAATATGTCACAGCCACGGGCAATCCACTGTAGTCATAGCTCATATACATCCACACGTGGGCAAGGGTCTTGTACGCGTTTCATAATGGTCGACAAATTTTCTTTAATTAGCTTCACCGCAATACAGACCTGTTATGCGGTGAAACATATTTGCCGTTGCCGTGCAGTGAAGCATACCGATTGAGATTGAAAGGGCGCACTGTTCAACTGTCACGGGGCCTATAGTAAGAGTTCCTTCATTACACACGCGTGTACACGTTGTCTCCGGTCATAGTACGCGCACTGAGTCATCCAATAAGTGTACCGGCATCCATTGAGAGGTGTTTCTTGCGTGGTTGTGGTGTTTTAAGCCGTACGTTGTTTCGCCCTCATGATTTCTCTCTGTTCGCGCCCTCTTTACACTCCCAGGCCTTTTTACACACCCACTCGCTGACAACAATAAAACCGACTAATAAACCCGGCTATTTGCTGTAATCCATAATTGTTGCCTGCAAATTGGCAAATTATGAAGATGCATGTTCAAAATGCGCGATAAACATGCAGTTTGAATGTGGCTTCGGTTATATGTGAAAAAGGCAGGAACTGCTTTCTGGTTATGTTCTTGGTCGGAGCGAAGGCTGCATAAATATAGCCGATTTTGTAATAGCTTCACGATATCTCTGTGCCGCAGTTCTTTGATAGCGCAGTACCAAACATACAAAATGCACTATATAGGCACGTCTTTTCCGAACTCAACATCTACCATTTTGACGGAGTGTTTACACCCGCGAAATTCAGCTGAGAGTTGTGTTTTGTGGCTGCTTATTTTACATGTCGACACAATTAAGGCATGTTCGCTAGTATAGGAAATAAAGGTGGCAGTCAAGAACTATTCTGCTTTCTTTTTCCGCGATCATGTCAGTGTTCTGATGGTCTAGCTATGTTTTAGGTATACTCAGAGTTGTCAGTTTATAGTTCTTTGCCTAGCTGTCATCGAAAGCTTCATAGTTCGCCTTTGTGGAATATGAAATCGACGATTTATTTAATTGCAGCGTGAAACAATGACTCAATACAAACGAGTGATTCATGCATATGGAACGAAAAATGTTAGGCCTAACGTTGAGACAGGAAGAGAGCGGTGCGGATCAGAGAACAAACGGGAATAGCCGATATTCTAGTTGTCATTTAAGCGGGAAAAAAGGAGCTGGGCAGGCCATGTAATGCGTAGGATGGATAACCGGTGGACCACTAGAGTTACAGAATGGATTACCAAGAGAAGGGAAGCGCAGTCGAGGACGGCAGAAAAGCTAGGTGGGGTGATGAAGTTAGGAAATTTGCAGGCGCAAGTTGGAGTCAGCTAGCGCAAGATAGGGTTAATTGGAGTTCACATGGAGAGGCCTTCATCTTGCAGTGGACATAAATATAGGCTGATGATGATGATTCATGCCATCTCCGCTTTTCCAACCCAGCGAGCCCACAAAGGCAGCCCTGTCGGAATAACTTATTCTTAGTTGAGAATGAACCAATGTAATTGGTGAAATGTTTTCTTTCATACTCATTTTAATGACTCTGAGATGCCCCTTCTACTTATGGCTTAACCAGTGATATAGCTATTCGGTCAGCACAATTGGTCAGGCCATTTATAACGTATTACCACTTAGCCAGAAATCAATTGTGGTTTTAAATTACACCTTACTGTACAAGATTTTGTGTAGAGCAAGTTATTACAAACCTAGAAAGACTTGTAAATGCATCCCTTTAACAATTTTGTAATTTTTTAATTCAGTACAATACTTCAACGAAATACAACACCGCACAATTAAGTGATCGACAGTGACTGAACAAGAGAAGCCTTTGCCTGGAGTCAATGTTTGGGCAAAGGGACTTGCATTCATTAGGCCAACAACTGATTTCCACATAGCTCATCACTCCCAAGGGTCAAGGAGGATAAGCTGGTATGTAAGAGTAAAATGAAGGATATAGGTATAGAGGAATAAGAAGTGCTTGAAGGCAAGGATTAGCTTGGGATAGTAAAAGGGGTGTGCTAAAGGTTCTCCCAAGTAGAGCAAAAAAAAAAAACAGAACTGGAAATGAACCATTGCATGCAAGTAGGCATCAACCTATTGTGGCAGCCCTTTAGGAAAACCTTCTAAGGTAAGGCTTGCCCTGTCACCTCTGTGGATAGCTGAAAGTATGTCATAATTGTTGCCCGTAATGTCCTGGCCATAAACAAATATAATCTGGAGGTTCTACTGTTCCACTTGCCTTAATTTGTATTTACTATGATATAATACTACCTGAAAACACATCTGCCTTGATGGACAGCTTTTACACTCACAAAGCCTTTGCTCACCTTAACATACTCAGGCTTTTTAAGCACTATGTCAATTTTATGAGCTTTTTGTCGATGAGTAACTGTTCTAAGATTTGTTATGTGCAAAATTCACTTATCTCTTGATCGTGTTTACTTGTGCAACATCTCCCGATATTACACAGCATCTAATATTTAAGACAATAGCAGTTATAGTGGACTAAGGATGACTGTAGCAACTGACGAAACTAGCCACATGAAGATATCTCACTTTTTCCATTCATACTTTCATTTCAAATTTAAGTGCTCAACGAGAGAGTTCAACATTTGAATTGGTGAAACATTAAAATATGGTCAAATACACTGGGTTACACTTATTATTGGATTGTGCCTGCATTGGAAAGAAAAGAATGAAACTGCTGCAGTATAGTAGATGGAACACCTGGCTCATAAACGAAGTCATGAACTCAAACCCTTCCTTTTTTTTTCTACAACAAAGGTTCTTTTGTAAGATCATTTCTGATGACTTAACTCTGCCACGCTAGCACCTATGAGTGATATATATGACGGCTAAATTAGTTTGTGGTACGTTTTGATATTTTAAGCTTGTGGTTTTTTTAAATATATGCATTTGAACAGACTTAAAAACTTATGGTTGTGCAGCTTTGCTAATGTTCACTTTAAAAAGTTATTCCGTTTCAAGGGTTCATGGCAACTCTATTTTTAATAATCAGTATGTTGTGGCAAGATAAGTGTATCAACGACCATCATCTTGCACTCATTTCTCTCCTTCCAAGTTGAAAAAGACAAAAAAAAAAAGAACCATGCTCACTAATAAAAATGTGTTGCTTTTAGTGTATATTTATAACTAAACACGTCTTCTAAACATACTAATATGACTAAAGACATTACATCATAGAGCCCTTCTGGTTGCCTGAAATTTTCGAGAACTATATCAATATGAGTGCCCTTTCCTTTGTATATGTTCGAAGTAGTACTTAATGAACAGAATTGTGGAAATTAATAGGCCAGTGCTGATGCTAGTAAGCTAATAAATTTATCAAGAAGACATTGTTACCTGATTTGTGTGAAGCCAGTCTGCAACTCCTTTTTATAAATTTAGATGTATAAAAAAGGGCAACATTATGAACCTGATGATAAAGGAGTCATTCTAGAGAGAACCTGGTTCATATTTGTTTGATGGTCTGAACAGGAGCCAGAAATTTCAACGATGTCACTTGCCAATTCTTAATGATGTGTGGGCATGTCCTGATGTGAGGGCATGTCCTACATACATTATTCTTAATCTGCAACTGGCACCATTAAATCTATCTTCAAACATTAAAGATAAAACATGCAGGTACGTGGGTGTCAAGACTTGTTCATTATTGCCTTTCATTGAAAGCTATGACCTAAACTCTTAACAGTATTATGTCTAAGCATGTGACTTTGCGTTGAGTTGAATTATTAAATGAACTAGTCTACCAAATGCTTTTTTTATTATATTCTACTAAATTATTCATTGTTTCTTTGCAAAAGCTACCCAAGATTTTTCACTGCATGCCTTGCATTCTTAGACTTTTGTCCTTGCTGTCTAGTTTTGGAATTGCTGGCATACATTATTTCAGGGGTGCTTTCTAGCAAGATTGGTAGACTTGGTTTTCCCTCAATTGTACAAACAATACTTACCAGACGTGCAGCTTGTGTTCTCCTACTTAATTCTGAAATGAAATCCTTGTACACTTTGTGTGGGGTGTTTAACCCTTACGTGCCTTCAACGAGCTGAGTTCATCCATGGCTTTTTGGTAAAAATGGCTAAAGACGAGCTCAGCTTATAAGCAGTACTTTGCATTTTTAGCAATTCCATGGATAAGCCAAGATTTGTCTCAGTGCTTAATCAGGCTTTTGATTGATGGCAACGCATAATCCATGGGACAGCGGAAGTAGAAGCAAATTCTTTCTGAGGAGGCAAAACATGTTGGCAACTGGGGTTCTAAAAATACTTTGGTCACCCTTTTGGTCAGAATCAAAAAAAATTCTGGGGTTTTATGTGCCAAAACCAGGTTACAATTATGACGCCCACCAAAGTAGGGTACTCCGGGTTAATTTTGACCATCTGGGTTTCTTCAGTGTACACCAAATGCGCAGTACACTGGTGTTCTTGCATTTCACCCCCATCGAAGGTCAGAATTTGGGGTAATAGCGTGGCATGGAAGGGGTTAAAAAGGTGCTAGGTAGCACATACTGCACGAGTGTGCTGAACTGGGCTAGTTAGTGCATGTTTAAAAGGGAATCGAACAGCGCTGAAGATGGGTGGAGAGAAGACAGACAGCACTGTGTTTACTGCTTTGACTTCACCCCATCTTTAGAGGGGCAAAGCCTCAGAATGCCATAAATAATGTAATATAATAGCTTTTCTAGAGCCAGTTTCATCTTCCAGGAGGATACTCTCTCCTGATGTCACGACACAGTATATGGTCACGTGGGAGCAGCACATTGCGATGTTACGACACTCATTCCAGCTCATTCGGTCATCCGCTATACTCTTAAATTGGCCTTCACGAGTAGCAGCACACGAGTCGACCGAGCTAGCTGGAGGCCCCGAGAGCATGTCAAAACATTGAAATGTCCGGCTCCCATGTGACCACATACTGTGTTATGACATCACGACACAGTGTCCTTCTAGAAAACAAAACCGGCTCCAGAAAAGCTATTATAGTAAATTACTTACGGCACTCCGAGGCTTGTCATTTCTTCTAGAGCTTTCACAAAAAAAAGAATAGTTCAAAAAATCATGCCAGTACCTCGTTAATAGGAACTTTGCAGAAGATGTCCTACCTGAAATGTATTGGGTGCTTTGAATATGCATGTATAGTCTGAGGAAGTGTTGTAAATGCCAAAGAAAAGTGGAAGAGGGATAGCCCTGGGACACAGTTTTGTTGGTAAAGTACTTTATTTGAAAAATCTGAGGGAGCTAAGTAACATTTTCTCGGTGCAAATATTAGCTTACATAGCTGTAAATGGCAGAGGAGTTGTTGAAGCTTGAAGCAGCATCGACTCTATCATGGGCACTCAAGCAGTAGGCCTTCCTTCTCTGGACAAAGACCTAGAGGGGTAAATATTGTCGCTGTCCAGCATGAACGAAAGGACATACTATACATTATGCACAACATATGGCACCTGTAAACAATAAATTTGCACACCATCATGACATATAGGAATGCCTGCTGGTGCATAGACATACATGGCTGCCTTATATATATGATACTTATCACATAAGCGTATGGAACCACCTGAAAATACACTCTGCAGCCATCTGGCCTTGCTGAGGTATGCACTATTGCAACAGCAATGCACATGTTGGCAAACTGTATGACAAAATCTAAGCAAATAAAAGGGGAGGCTATTGCTTTCTGTCAAAATAACCTGACTCGGTGCAACGCCAGTGGAATTTATATCTTGGTGTTTCAACCCAAAATACACCCCGTTTACACACTGCACTTCTGCCCACATTAACTATCACACTACTGCACTAAACATTTTTCCCCCCATTGTTGGGTCACCGCTATAGAAGTTTAACTAATTAACAACCTTTTTGCAAAGCCAAAACTGCACACGTTCAGCTTATCCAAGCCACACATCCCGATTTGCTCACGAGGAACAAATTTTGTTCCACTTATTTCAGGCTTTAAGGTCGAGATTGCACAGTTATGCAATTTTGGAGCTGTTTATAATGGTTTGAGTAATGTGCGGTTAGGCAGTTTTATTTTAACCTTGTGTTAAAAAGAAATCCTTCTTTTTTGGCACAAAATATAATTTTCACTCTTTTCTTGCATTCAGGGGTGGGTGGGTGGGCTAAACTTTACTGATTCATGAGAGAATCATGTGAGGGGGGGAGGGGAGAAAAGGAAGCAGGACGACGATGGGCCCTCGGGCCACTTTAGATGGCCGGGCACATTTGTGCTTTGGCGACCCCTCTGGCCCAGCCCAGTGTCCAAAGCTGTAACTCCGGTTGTGAGCTGCGCAGAGCAGGCTCCCATCGCTCCTGGTGTTCTGACCCTCGCCACAGGGGCTTGGGCTTGTTCGGGCAATTTAGAAAGATGTGGTCAAAGTGCTAGGACACAAGTGGCAGTGAGGAGAGGTTTCACCGTGGGTAATAATGGACAGAAGAAAAGGGGTCGTAACTGTGGCCGTTTGAAGTCTGCGCCACAAAGCCTGGTCACTTCTGGGAAGAGATTTATGTGGTGGGGGGTAGATTAGGCGGGAATTTCTGTAAAACAGGGTGAGGTCATGGTAGCTGAGGAGTCGATCTCTGGCACTGCGAGACGAAGGCGGGTCGCTCTCAGCCCGGTTGACGAGTGCTCGGGCCTGGATGTGAGCGGCCATGTTGCCTGGGTGTTCGCTGTGTGCAGGGACCCCAAGGAGGGTGATAAGGCGATTCGGAGGGGGAATTGATTCGAGTTGCATTCAGGGGGTTTGAGTTATTTCCCGCAACATTTCTGCATTCGAGTGCATGATTCTGCCTTTCCAAGCTGCCAGGTGACTTCGCTTCATCCTTGTGCCCTTCTTGACGCATTCGGTATGATGTCTGTCCGTTTGATCGCACACTAAAATGCAAACTCTCCTTTGACTTTATCATTCTGCTTCTGGTGGCTGATCCTGAATGCTGCACCTTATCTCAAACAATCCTTGTCTCGTTTTTCCGCGAACTTCATTTTTTCCACCTTCGTTTCGCTTTTTTGTCTTCGTGACACATGTGTAACACCTCTTTAGCAGTGGTGTCCGATAGATGGATTATCAGTCCCAGTTAAAGGACAGCTGTGGGTGTCTTCAGGGCAGAGACAGTACCCACTGATCGACACAGCACAGCAGACCAACTGACAGAGAACAAAATTCCACGTTGTAAAAGGGCTCTTGTAGCACAATTATTCAGATTTGTCTCTGGATTTCAGGGCTTTTGGAGCTAGGACTGTTGCCTCTGCCATGCATCTGTTTGCTGTGACAATATCACTACTCAAGTAAGAATTTCTTGCAGCGTTTTTTAGACTGAGTTTCTTAGCTTCGTCATTATCAATGGGCATCCACTCATCATGTGAATAAACCCAGCTCAGTGACCTACTTATTAAAGTCCCTGTTGGCATAGCACATATATACAGTGGTTTCTTGTCTAATTTGGCCAATCAAACCTCAAGCTTCGCTTAAGCGCAGCAGATGTCCAATTCAAGGTATTCACAAGCCTCTACGTCACTCCAGTTGACTAAATAAATAGTGTTATGAATCTGGTGGTCTAGTTCGTTCAACTCCTGTCGCATTAATTCCATATGTAAGCCAACTCATTTAAACTTACCAACAATTAGTGACATAGATGAAAGTTCTTTATCACTTATCTTCGTGACTTCTTTGATGTCAGCATGCAAGAACATTCACAGAACTCTCAGCTGCTCAATGTCCTGCATTTCAGTCTTTTCTGTCCCTAGGGCACCCGTGAGTCCACAGCCAAGGATGCTACATAGTTCATTTGCAAAAATCAGTAATCGTCATGGTTCCTCTCATCTGTAATACTGCTGTGACAGCACTGGCTGCTCAAAGGGCAAAGCTTCCGAAATTCAGATGGGAACAGCTCAGCGCAGCCTTCCAGCCTCGCAAACCTTGGAGTGGCCGTCAAGCTGAAGGACTAGAATATCGGCAGGCACACAGACGGCGATTTCAAGGGCTAGGCCTACACGATCAGGCTTCGGACGAGACTTACTATCCCTGCCTTGCAAGCTATGGAGCAGTCATCATTGTGATCGCAAGTCTGCATTATATGTGCTGTTCACTTTGAGGGCTAGGCCAACAGGATGGATGTCAATGAAGGAATTCATCGTCCAAGCCTTGCAAGCTTCGAAGTGGTCATTGCAGTTGTCCTTCACATCGATAGGCAGGCCATCAGGGCTGGGCCGACAGGTTGTGTCATTCATCTCCGGGGGCATCCCAGCCTTGCGAGCTCGTCATGCTGAAGGGCAAGGTCAGACAGTAGCTGAAGCAAGCAGAATGTGCTCCCGCCTCCTCGAACCTGAGGATGACGCCTGCCGCTGTAGTAGGAGTCCTGGATATTACGGCACCAAATGTAAGGAACCAAGACAGATGCTATGGCTATCCTAATCTTCCTCCTTTAATGGAACTCTAATGAGAACCATGATGATAGGCGAGAGATGTTACATTCTTCTTTTGCAACAGGCACAAGGGCATGCAAGGCAAGAAAACAGGAAAATTAAGGAACCTAGCTATTATGTACCTTTTAAGTAAGGGACCTATCACTGTGGACCATTGACCTCAGAAGAGACTGATCGCTGGGGACCACAAAGTCCCGGAAAAAATTAAGGGGACAGTTGGAACATGGAGGAAAGCCACGTAGGAAGGAGGTCGCCCAGCCACATGTGCTGAAGACATTTCGTCAGTTTTTGGAACCAAGCTGCCGAGACTTCACTGGACCATGGCAACCAGTCAAGGCCTGGCCAACACATAGCTACAAGAGTACGCTTTGCAACTTCACCAGGCCACAGAGTTCTAACACAATGCCTGTAAGCACCTGTTTCTGTGGCCAGAACACAAGCTAGCTTAGGGTCTGAACTTACAGACAGCTGCCGGGCCAGGACACCTCCTCCGGGTGTTCCTGTTTAAGGTTCCAGATATGACCCCCGTTTCTTTGGCCAAGTGTGGACATTACATTTGTGATGTCTTGGACCCTTCGGTCAAGCCTGTAGCTGCTGGGTTGAGCACATCGCTGCTTTCCTCATCTCACCTTGCCAGTCATGCAACGGTGAACTACTTTCTTTGGCTGAACTATGTTTTTCTAATTTGCTTTGTCTTGTACTACCACTTTATTTGTTGTAGTCTGCTGTTAATTTACGTCAAGTCAAGATGCCATCTTACTCTCAGCTGCTTAAGTCTATACTATGTACTTTCCCTTCTATGTGTGCATTAAATGTTTTGTTGGACATATGTAAATGGCTTTATGTTGTTTTGGGTGCTCTGAGGTTTTGCTTAAGTAACCCATTCCAAATATAAAGAACCTGCATCACAGCTACTGATTATGGGTAGCCATGTGAAAAGCAGATAAAAGCAGTGAACATGTGCTTGGTTAAAAAATCCCTCCACATGGTTAGATGGTCTGTTGAGATTTTTAGGCCTGCCAACCTTTAAATTAAGAAAACATGACAGTGGAAGCTAAAAAATACTTAAATTTAGTGAAAATACTATACATTATTCGATTACTCAATATGCTCACTGTTTATTAAGTAAGACTTGCAGATTTTGTTCTGTAATGGTGCTGTGAACAGCCATGCAGCCCAATATTGTCGCAGCAGCAATGGGTCTCTGCTGTAGACAGGCAGAAATGTTGAAGTTTATTAATGAAATATTCGTGGAACATTCGTCAAGGACTCAGTTGCCATATACATTGGTTCTATCAGCTGATGTCGCAGCAGTGCGGGAAGGTCCGCATAATCAATGGGTTAAAAAAATTGGGTTATAAAAAATCACTTAGCGACTCTTGCGCTCTTGTCTTCTTTAAAATTGATTTTGTCCGTACAACACACAAATGAAAAATCATCAAATATTTCTGTCAATATGACAAACATAAATGAAAGGCAAAGTGACAAGACGATGAGGAGATAACAAAGCAAGAAAGCGATTGCACTTGGTTCAAAACCTGACAGCAGCTTCAAAGCATAACCAGAAGGTTGGCCCAGGAAGCTAGACAGTAGATGTATGTTGGAAAGAGTTTGAGGGCATTGTGGTCAGCTCCATGCTTGATGTATAATACTATCTGCAATGTGTGTGCCAACAATTGGCCTCCTGAAAGCCGTTTCCTGTGTAAGCATGGTTGTATATGTTGCAGCTCAAGAACTGAAGTTTTAGTTAACCGCTTCTGTGCCTGACTTGACAGATGAGCACGCTTATGTGTTCGTACAAGTAAATCAGGATGTGTCGATAGTGTACTGAGTAGGTGTATGTTAACAGGCTAGGATTTTATTTGTTTTCAGTTATTATTCAATTCTTTATTTTACTTGTTGCACAATGTAGACCAATAAAAGGACAAGCACAAAAGGTGAAAACGTAAATGCATACATGACTGTTTTTCATTACAAAATTAATGTTTTCTGCTTTGATGTCATAATACTGTTACGCGCTGTGCCGAGCATCGAAGAATGCGCCACAAAGACGGTGAAGACGACGATCTGGGCAGTGCTCGTGTTGTTCTGCCATCTTGCCTGCAGCCGTCTCTCTCAGTATATATCTTGTAAATATAATTTCCCTATCCCTTTTTGCTACTCTCATCCCCGTGGCAATACATACCTGCCAAATTTTGCAATTTTATTACAAAATGTCAGATTTATAGCGGTTGCTTACGATTGTTGTATTGACACCAATAATTTTAGGATTTTTTCATTGCATCCTATTAAGGGCAAAACTGATCTCAATAGAATGCAAATATAGTCATTGGGCAATTTTTAGAGCTGGACTATCCAGACCTGCTCAGTTATTTGGACTTACTGGCAGCAGTGCAACGGCTGGGGAAATTTTGGCTGACGTTACATGAATATTTTGCAAATACCACAAACGTTTGTTTTTCTGTGACACAGCTTATGTTTGCTGCGAACATAGAGCAGCATGCCTTTCATAGTGCCTCTAGACTGAATTCAGGTAAGCGTCCAAAAAGCATTGCATAATTCGGTTTCCTAAAGTCAGCTTCACTGCAATACAGTTGTGTTAAACTGTGAAGCATATTAAGAGTGGAAAGGGGCCACTGTCACACGACATATAATAGGTGTTCCTTAATTATGCACGTGCACACCCACCGTCACCTGCCAGTAAAAGCACCAGGACACCTATTAAGTGTAGTAGCAGGCCTTCTGAGCTACTTCGGACGTGGCTGTGGCGATTTGAGCATTTGTTTCGACCACCTTGCAAGGATGTAGCTAATATTCCAGAAATAATTAACACATCAAAAAACATGAACAGCATGAACTTCAGCTTGATAAACAAAATATTACTTTCTTATAGCTAGGGCCGCACTTTTCACCCCCAGAACATGGAACTTAAATCGTCACAAAGACAGCTTTGAATGGCTGCCAGTACAGTTATTACATGTCTCGGTATTCGTAATGCGACAGGAGATGGCAGGTGCGCGCGTGTAAGGAACACACACGTCCTGTGACAAAGGCCCCTTTTCACTTTTCATATGCTTCACCACGTAACACGACTGTAGCGTGGGGAAACTGACTTTAGTGAACAGAACTATGCAATACTTCTTAGAGCTTTGCCCAAAGCCAACCAATTGTTTTTAAATAAACAATGCAAGTCTTGCGCAAGAAACAATTTTCAGTATTTCTTACCAAATTTTAGTGTTTTCTGTCTTCAATAGTAGTATTTTATTGCATTTTAAGGTTGAAAATCTGTAATACACATAGTTGTATGGATTTGTGTGTAAATGTCCACCGGGGTATCTTAAGTGCCAAGTAGAACAAAAAAGCAAGAAGACATACAACATTAAAAACTGAAATTTGGCCTAGTCAGCACTAACTAGCACGAACTTTACTTCTTGTGTAAATATATTTTGACCACGAGTTGAAAAACCCGGTGTACCTAATGTTGAAGATAAAACCTACAAGAAAAAATATTGACGAAGCTTTATAGAATGAGAAATGGACAGGATAAGCTAATCAGAAAGTATGTGCTTTGTCTTTTTTATTTGAACATACTGCTAGCCTCACATTTGAGGCTGTTGCAGGAAAGGGGCAGAATACATATTTAAGAGAACAAAGTTCAAGTAGGCGCGGACATAGATAAGTTTAGGTGAACAAGGCAGTACATATGGACTGTATATTCCTTATACAAATGCTATAAAAGGAGGGCGGAAAAGTAGTAAACGCCATGTTGGAAGGTTTAGCACACAAAAGAAGAACAAAGAAAGAAAATGTAAATATATTGGATGTTCATTGAGCAAGAGACAAGAATCAGCAGGAACTGGGGAAGTCATAAGCAGCAATATATATATATATATATATATATATATATATATATATATCAGGGCAGAAAACAAGACACTGCGAAGTGACTCACAATGCCATTGTACGACACAGCGCAACTACATGCAGATCGTCGCTACAAAGCATTGTTTGATAACTTGGCGATATAAGTTTCGAGTGATGTGCAGGTGACGTCATCAGGCAACATGTTCCATTCAAGGATTGCATGTGGAAAAAATGACTACCTGAATATGTCGTCGTGAAATCTGTATTCTCTTAAGTGCTTGGTGTGTTTTGTTCGAGAACTACGTGTATCTGTCTGTAGTAAGAAGTCACTCGCATTGATTTTCATACTGCCATTAAGAAGAAGGAAAAGAAACTTAAGACGAAGTAGTCGGGCTCGATTTTGTATAGGGGGAAGTTCAGCTTGCCTTATTAGTTCTGTAGGGGAGTCAAGACGGCGATACTTATTAAAAATAAATCTAATCGCTTTTCTTTGTACGCTCTCCAATTTTGCTATGTACTGTTTACTGAAGGGTTCGGGTTCCGCGCAAGAGTTTAAATGCGGTTTGTAATGAGAGCCAATCCTGAATGCTGATAATCATAACAATGCTATCACATTACAGGCACTCAATGTGGATCTAGCTTTACTTCTTCCTCTGAGTTTAACGTCGGTGTCTCATCAAGTAGACGCAGCGGGGGTTCTCTCATGCAGCTGTACAACGGACAGGGAAAACATGAGCATTTACAGGACAAAGGACTCCTGCCAGATAGACTTAGCGGAAGGTCTCTGCACTTGCATGATGGGGGTATTTAATAGCTCATGCAATTCAGAGATGTTCAAGCATTAAACACGTTTAATACTTCTTTGTACATACGCCTCTGCTCATAATGCTTCCGTCACAAAACATTGCATTAGCCTGCAAGTCATTATTGCAGTCACGTAATTTACCATGAAGCCTTGTGAATGTGCATTTAAGCAGAAAGGTTAAACAATTATACAAGTTGGAAATCAAAATGAAGCAGCTCCCATGCATTGTTATGGTTAACGTGAAGCGTTACCAGGCGGACCAACATGTTTGTGTATGATGAACAACAATGTGTGTAACGACAGCGACAAGACGGCAGTGACCACTATCGTGTGACACTGATGGCATGATTCGACGTGAGCTTACGACATGCTGATGGTTTGGTTCTACACATGTACTGGACGAGCATACGCAAGAGAAGCCTGGATTGTGAAGTCCTCAGTGACTGTGTGTTACACAATCGTATGTACCTATGGCTTCATGGGTTTCTCAGCTAAGAGCAGTTCTTTAGAAACCCATATGGGTTTCTCGGAAAGAAAGCTTCGTAGTAGAAAAAAAATTTCTCCTGGTCTGGGGATCGAACCTGGGACATTGTGCTAAAGTCAGGTTGATGACAATATTCCTTTTGTGAACGCTCCTTCACCTTGCGGGCTTCCACAGAAATGATTTGCCAATACCTGAGCTTAGGAGCAGGCAAATGGTAGACAGCCCTGACTTTGACAGCCTCGATGCAGTGGGATAGGGCAAGTGATATTAAGGGATATTAAGCAAGTGAACTGAAGTGATAATGGGTATACAGAGGGGTGAATTAAAGGGGTTTAGTTGGGTGATAGGAGTCAAAGGAAAGGTGATGATGAGATAAAGGGGGCTAAGATAATGAAGAGTAAATGAGAGTGAATTCAGAGTGAATGAAGGTGACTCAAGTGGTGATAGCGTGAATCAAGGGTGATGAATATTGGAAATGTGGAGTAATAGAACAAACCAAGTGTGATGGAAGTAAAACCGAGATGGACAGAATGAATGAAAGTGAACCAAGCAGTGATAGGGTGAATCAAAAGAATGAATCAAGCGTGAGTTAAGAGTGAATCAAGGGGTTATGAAGTGGGGGAGTGACTTGCAAAAAAATATATGTGAGATTTTAGGGTGCAAGTGAGAGTGACTCGGCAAGAAAAGTGCCGAGTCGCGGTTCGAGTTTGGTGAATCATAGGAAGGGTGACTTGCAAAAAAATATTACTTGCATGAATGATGGTAAATTGTGGTTTCAGAGTGATGATATCTCAGCGAAAAAAGTGCTGAGTCACGGTCCGAGTTTGCTGAATGACTTGCAAAAATGACTGCAAAATATAGGTTCAGAGTGACGATGACTCGGCAAAAAAAAAGAAGTGCCGAGTCACAGTTTCAGTTTGGTGAAATAAGGACTTCAGTTAGCGGCGCAAGGGCTTTTGCCTTCAAGTCGTCTTAGTTGTAGCAGAAGGGACCCCTAGTAATTTTGGGCAACTTGACTGCTTCTAAGGCCACATGCTATTAAAATGAAATAAAATCTGGGTTTTACATGCCAAAACCACAATCGGATTATGGGGCACGAAGTAGAGCATTTTTACATTTCACCCCCATCGAAATGCGGCTGGGATTATCCTTGCAGTTAAAAGGATGTTTCACATTTGCCAACATGGCTGTAAGCAGTCCTGGTTAACACTCCCAGGGCTAATCTTGTACACATATGCAAATATACAAGAAAGTTGACAGGACGGTTGCTAAGGTAGCTTAATGGTAAAGCACATGCACGCACAATGTGGAAGATGTGGGTCCGACTCCAAGCTGTGGCACTTCAATTTTACTTATTATTTATGCATTAAAATTAAACACAATTACTTTCTCCTATGCTCTCTGGCTTCATTGTCCATTTTCTTTTCATGCGGTTGTAACTAATAAAGAATTGAGCTCGATGGATCCCCTTATTGTTCTCGCTTCTTTTGACTAGCATGGAAAGGGGCACAGTACCCTACTGCTCACAATATCAGAAATGTTACACATTGTTTTGGGGCACAAACACAAACATACAAAGGAAGGACACATACAAAGTGTCAACTACCAACTGATTTGTTGATTCAAAGGATGGAACATAGGGAGCAAATTTTGTGCACATGCAAGACACTGATATTGTGACAGTGCTAGTTTGTCTCGTAATGCTACAAATTGGCCTTAAACAAGTGCGCCTCTGTGAAATATAAGGTAATTAAAGTATTACTAACACGTGTAGTATCTTTCTGATAAAATATGCCTCCGTGAGCTCACGCACTGCCCAAGATCATAACACACAAGAAGCACGGTTCACATTAGCAGGCCTTGCAAAGTGTGCTAAGACCTGCACCATCAAATTAATTTGATTTGTTTGAGGGCTCCCCTAATATGGCCTTTCAAACACTAGTCCCTCTGACACACATAGGACTTGCCACAGCTGAAAGGTATCACGTAGGTAACCTCCACAGCACAACACACAAAGTGCTTGGCATGGTTCTTCGTGCATCCTTGTCTCTCAGTACTTGTGGTACAAAGACACAATGAGGCTAATCTGTTGGGTGTGGGAGAAATGACTGGAGCGCCATATCTAGCAGCCAAGTTCTTCAATTTGTGGCTAATTCTGTGCACACATGGCACAAACTCAGGTCTAGTGATGTATGTTCCTTTTACGTCTGAATGGCGAGTCCTAGTCAAGCTGCTCTTCACCTTTCAAAGAACGGATTTGGTCACAGCATGCATGAAAAATTGAGTGAAGCTGACTTTTAAATGCCTAATCATTTGATGAAATCACATCATTACCCCCGACAAGGAAAATGGCCAATAAACCATTGTATGCTATTTTAGGGCATCAAGGCAGCTGAAGTTGGGGCCCTCGAGCAGTTGCCTGCTCATGTTTTACATGACACCTGCAGTTAAAAGAATCTTCTACGTCTACTGCCATGGCTGTGAGTGGTACTGGCTAACTCCCAGGGCTGCTATTCTACACACAAATACTTAAAGTGGATGGGAGGGCGAGGGCCACAGTAGCTGAATTGGTAAAGCACCCCATGCCTAAAGATGTGGATTCAGCTCCCACCTACAGGAAGTTGTGTTTTCGTCCACTTTCATTTCCCTTTTTCGTATTATTTATAAATTCCAAATAATCACAATTAATTTACCCTATGCTTTCTCCGAGTTAATTGTCCGTTTTAAACATCTGGTCAAAAGAATGATGGCTCGGCTTGATACAGGCTACTTCAGCTTGGAAGATAAGAACGGCTGAGGAGGCCGAAGGAAGTGACCTGCTGGACAATTGTGCATACTGTTCAGAATCAGTTTAAAAAAATAGAAAGTTTTCAGCTAAATGCATAGCACAGACACTTGATTTGTTGTAAAGGTACCTAGGGTAAATACTCACTAGTGCACTAAACATGAACGTTATAGCTAAGTGTGCCCCAATTGCTGAAAATAATTGCAAGTATACATTCCTGACATGTCGCAGCAGAAGCGCAACTATGGGACAGATGGCAAACAGGCACCCTGTCGGACAGCGCAGGTCACGGCTTTGAAAACAGTCGGGGCACAGCATGGTATTGGCATGTTCAATAAAAGAATGAATCTTTTTGAAAGATGGGCGCTGACGCTTATGCTTCCCATTCTGCGTTGTGGTTCTTGTTAAGTCGTCGGTCCTCAAATCAACGGCGAGTATGTTTTCGGTGCCCGCATGTTCGCATTCCTAATGACATCGCTGGTCATTTGTGTTGTAGTCATTCGCGACATCCACGCGACGCTATAACTGGCACGCGTTTAAATGGCTAGTTTATAGCGCCACTCTTGAACACCATGTTATGCACCTGAAAGGCAAGTCTGTTGTCTCGTGAGAGAATAAAAAAGTTTAGTCTTTGTTTGGAACTCATTGCTCTTCACCCGCACTAGCAATCAACAGTGGTGACCCAACATGAAAACGCACAGCGACACAGACGCGCCTACCGTGTCTGCAGTCGAATTGAAGCTGCCCCCTTTTGGCCACTGACCCCGAGCTCTGGTTTATTCAAGTCGAGGCGCAATTCGCCGCCCGGCGCATCACAGCCGACCTCATGCGCTACCATCACATCGTGAGTAGCTTGCCACCAGCTACAGCCAGCGAGGTCCGCGATTTGCTTCTCGCCCCACCTGCGGAGAACACCTACCAAACTTTGAAGGCGACACTCATTCGACGCCTCACACTATCCGAACCCGAACGTTTACGGCAGCTCCTGAACGACACGATCCTTGGCGACCGCACACCATCTCAACTACTGCGCCACATGCAGCGTCTTGTGGGAAGCGTTATAGATCTTAACAGCACGTCGCTGTGCGAGATATTTCTTCAGAGTCTCCCCGGCAACGTGCGCGTGGTGCTTGCTACGGTGGCTGAAAAGGATCTCGGCAAGATGGCCACCATCGCTGACACCATCATGGCAGTGGCAAACCCCTCCGCCTCCGTCGCTAACGTGCAAGTGGCGAGTGCTTCCGCCCCCTCTTCCAACAAATTCCTCGAGCTTCGCGAAGAGATCGTGCGCCTCACCGAAACAGTGGCAGCTTTGCAGGCACGCACCTCGCGCCCTTTGGAGCAGCGCAGTGCACTGCCACAGCAGCTGCGACTCCGTTGGTGCTGGTACCAAAGGAAACATAGCGATGCTGCACGCAAACGTGTTGCGCCCTGTGACTATCCGGGAAATGTCAGAGGCCAGCATTGAGAGCGACCAATGCGACAATATTGACGGAAAGTCGCCCCTCAGTGTTCATCACCGAACGTAGTTGTGGTGTCGAGTTTCTAGGACTGGTGAACTTCTATCGCCGTTTTGTACCTCAGTGCGCGGCTATCTTGCACCCTCTACAGACTACTAGCAACTGCGGCGAGCACAGCGGGGACCCTCACTTGGACTGACGAAGCATGCAACGCTTTTCATCGAGTCAAGGAGGCTTTGGAAAATGCTGATTTGCTCGTGTATCCGCAACCAGGCATACTGCAGTGCATCATGGTCGATGCCTCAGACACAGCCATCAGCGCACTACTACAGCAGCTGAGCAACGGAATCTGGTGCCCGACATCTTTCTTCTCGAGAAAGCTGACCCCTGCAGAAGAGCACTACAGCACTCTCGGCTGAGAGCTGCTTGCCATCTATGCCGCAATCAGGCATTTTCGTCACTATCTTGAAGGCGTGGATTTCTTTGTGCTTACAGACCACAAGCCTATGACGTACGCCCCGAGTCTCCCGACATCGGACAGAGGAACGCACACAGCCCGTGAGCTACGTCACATGTCTTACATATCCGAGTTCACTACAGACCAGGCACGTAAGCGGCATCAACAATGTGGTCGCAGATGCCCTGTCACGAAGTCATGTCAACGCCCTTAGCCTTTCCAAGGAAACTGATTTGACTCGGCTGGTGGCAGCTCAGCAAGCAGATCAAGAACTCGGTCAGTTGCTGACAACAACCGCGCTGAAGTTGAAATGGCTACACGTGTCCAGCTCAAAAGACCGAGTGTGCTGTGACTTATCAAGGGACAACCCTTGTCCTTTTGTTCCTTCTGGCCTTCGTCGTACCGTCTTCCAGTCGCTGCACAAGCTGGCACATCCGGGTGTTCGGGCGACACAAAAGCTAGTGACGGCAAGGTACGTCTGGCCATATATAAATCGAGACGTCCGGCAGTGGACACGAGAGTGCATCGCCTGCCAGCGCTCCAATGTCCAGTGCCACACCATGACGCCATTGGCGAGGTTCCCAGTGCCAGATGAACGATTTGAGCATGTACACTGGGACATTGTCGGAACGCTACCACTTTTATTACTCACTTGCGTGGACAGATTTACACGCTGGGTTGAAGCTGTACCTATCGCAGACATCACCGCTGACACAACTGCCCATGCTTTTTTTGTACCACTGGGTGGCTCACTTCGGCGCGCCGTCCACAGTTACGACTGACCGTGGCAGGCAGTTCGAGTCGGCTCTTTTCGCCAGCATAACACGGCTGATCGGCACCTCTCGCATCAGAACTACTGCCTACCATCCTCAGAGCAACGGTATGGTAGAGCGCTTCCACCACCAGTTGAAAGCGGCTCTCATGGCGACGGAAGGGCACAGTTGGACTGAAGCACTACCGCTCGTCCTTCTTAGTATCCGCACAACGCTGAAAGCCAACATTGGCTTTCATTGGCGCCGAGCTGGTGTATGGAACAGCACTGCGATTGCCTGGCGAATTTTTTACATGCTGTGGAGATGAAAGCCCTGTAGCTACTGGCGACTACGCCAGCCGGCTGCGCGATATCATGGGCAAGCTTCGCGCCACACCACCGCGTCAGCCAGCGCCGCGACCCGTCCACATGCACCCAGAGCTGTGATCCTGCTCCCATGTGTTTGTGCGGCATGACGCTGTGCAGCGACCTCTTCAACCACCGTATGACGGCCCTTTCAAAGTCCTCCATCGTACAAACAAGCAATTTACTGTGGACATTCGTGGTCGACGTGAGGTAGTCTCTACTGATCGTGTGAAACCGGCTCATATGAAGAACTGTGAAGGTCCCGCAGCTGTCGCGACTCTTGTCAGAGCAATGAAAGAACCAACTGCAACTTCCTCCCGAACAACAGTGCAGCACAAACGCAGTGGGACGCGAGCCACTGTTCCCGTTGTACTGGACCTGTAACGTTCGGCAGCTCACTGGGGAGGAAGTGATGTAGTGAACTCCATCTGCCGCGCCGCTATAATTGGCGCGCGTCTAAATGGCTAGTTTATAGCACCACTCTTGAACACCATGTGTGCACCTGAAAGGCAAGTCTGTTGGTGCACGCGCCTCCCAGTGTCTCGGGGAGAATAAAAAAGTTTAGTCTTTGTTTGGAACTCATCGCTCACGGTCTCATTGCTCTTCGCCCGCGCTAGCAACCAACAGTGTCATTCTTCTGCCTGTCCATATAGAGGCTTGGTTAAGATGTCCTCTTCGTCATGCTAGGGCGAAAAAATTGTGTAATAAATTGAGATTAACATGAAATACATGTCTTCTTTAGATAGTTGCTCCGTCCGATCTGATGCCTCGCTCGATTCCCCTGCCGATGCTTCATAGGCTTCATTGCCTCTCTGCTCTCACACTGGTGGCCAGGGCAGGCTCCTGTTATTTCATCATCCGGTAAAGGTATGCGCCTCGGCGGTGTCTGGATAATTAGACTCATTCACTCTGATTTGGAACTCGAGACGAGTTAATTCCATTTGTATTTTTCAATTACGTTTGGATAGCGTCGATTCCTGTCATGAACTTGCAATAGTGCTGCAATGCATAATACTAATGCGCCAGAAAGTCCACCGTGAGGCGGCCCTATCACAAAAATCTAGATTTATGTCTACCCCTAACGTGCCCCTAAATCTTAGTTCTCCATTTCGCTTTTTTCAAACTGTCGCCGCAATAGCAGATCCGCTTCATCATCACTGTGTGCATTAGCTTGAGAAGCGGTAATCACTTTGAGCATGCTAAAGTTAGCAAAAATTGAAGGTCGCTAAAGCGTCAAAG